>NC_086445.1:1037974700-1038181490 GCF_028390025.1 Pseudophryne corroboree
AGTAAAGGGGCCGCACCATAAGGCATACACACATAGTAAAGGGGCCGCACCATAAGGAATACACACGTAGTAAAGGGGCTGCACCATAAGGCATACAGACGTAGTAAAGGGACTGCACCATAAGGCATACACACGTAGTAAAGGGGCCGCACCATAAGGCATACACACATAGTAGAGGGGCCGCACCATAAGGCACATACACTCGTAGTAAAGGGACTGCACCATAAGGCATACACACGTAGTAAAGGGGCCGCACCATAAGGCATACACACATAGTAAAGGGGCCGCACCATAAGGCACATACACACGTAGTAAAGAGGCTGCACCATAAGACATACACACGTAGTAAAGGGGCTGCACCATAAGGCATATACACTCGTAGTAAAGGGGCTGCACCATAAGGCATATACAAGTAGTAAAGAGGCTGCACCATAAGGCATATACACGTAGTAAAGGGGCTGCACCATAAGGCATACACACGTAGTAAAGGGGCTGCACCATAAGGCATATACACGTAGTAAAGGGGCTGCACCATAAGGCATATACACGTAGTAAAGGGGCTGCACCATAAGGCATACACACGTAGTAAAGGGGCTGCACCATAAGGCATATACACGTAGTAAAGGGGCCGCACCATAAGGCACATACACACGTAGTAAAGAGGCAGCACCATAAGACATACACACGTAGTAAAGGGGCCGCACCATAAGGCATACACACGTAGTAAAGGGGCAGCACCATAAGGCATATACAAGTAGTAAAGAGGCTGCACCATAAGGCATACACACGTAGTAAAGGGGCTGCACCATAAGGCATATACAAGTAGTAAAGAGGCTGCACCATAAGGCATATACACGTAGTAAAGGGGCTGCACCATAAGGCATACACACGTAGTAAAGGGGCTGCACCATAAGGCATATACACGTAGTAAAGGGGCTGCACCATAAGGCATATACACTCGTAGTAAAGGGGCCGCACCATAAGGCATACACACATAGTAAAGGGGCCGCACCATAAGGCACATACACACGTAGTAAAGAGGCTGCACCATAAGACATACACACGTAGTAAAGGGGCTGCACCATAAGGCATATACACTCGTAGTAAAGGGGCTGCACCATAAGGCATATACAAGTAGTAAAGAGGCTGCACCATAAGGCATATACACGTAGTAAAGGGGCTGCACCATAAGGCATACACACGTAGTAAAGGGGCTGCACCATAAGGCATATACACGTAGTAAAGGGGCTGCACCATAAGGCATATACACGTAGTAAAGGGGCTGCACCATAAGGCATACACACGTAGTAAAGGGGCTGCACCATAAGGCATATACACGTAGTAAAGGGGCCGCACCATAAGGCACATACACACGTAGTAAAGAGGCAGCACCATAAGACATACACACGTAGTAAAGGGGCCGCACCATAAGGCATACACACGTAGTAAAGGGGCAGCACCATAAGGCATATACAAGTAGTAAAGAGGCTGCACCATAAGGCATACACACGTAGTAAAGGGGCTGCACCATAAGGCATATACAAGTAGTAAAGAGGCTGCACCATAAGGCATATACACGTAGTAAAGGGGCTGCACCATAAGGCATACACACGTAGTAAAGGGGCTGCACCATAAGGCATATACACGTAGTAAAGGGGCTGCACCATAAGGCATATACACTCGTAGTAAAGGGGCCGCACCATAAGGCATACACACGTAGTAAAGGGGCTGCACCATAAGGCATATACACTCGTAGTAAAGGGGCCGCACCATAAGACATAAACACGTAGTAAAGGGGCCGCACCATAAGGCATACACACGTAGTAAAGGGGCCGCACCATAAGGCATACACACATAGTAAAGGGGCCGCACCATAAGGCACATACACTCGTAGTAAAGGGGCTGCACCATAAGGCATATACACGTAGTAAAGGGGCTGCACCATAAAGCACATACACACGTAGTAAAGGGGCTGCACCATAAGGCATATACACGTAGTAAAGGGGCTGCACCATAAGGCATACACACGCAGTAAAGGTGCCGCACCATAAGGCATATACACGTAGTAAAGGGGCTGCACCATAAGGCATACACACGTAGTAAAGGGGCTGCACCATAAGGCATACACACGTAGTAAAGGGGCTGCACCATAAGGCATACACACGTAGTAAAGGGGCTGCACCATAAGGCATATACACTCGTAGTCCATAAGGCATATACACTCGTAGTAAAGGGGCTGCACCATAAGGCATACACACGTACTAAAGGGGCTGCACCATAAGGCATACACACGTAGTAAAGGGGCTGCACCATAAGGCATACACACGTAGTAAAGGGGCTGCACCATAAGGCATACACACTCGTAGTCCATAAGGCATATACACTCGTAGTAAAGGGGCTGCACCATAAGACATAAACACGTAGTAAAGGTGCTGCACCATAAGGCATACACTCGAAGTAAAGGGGCTGCACCATAAGGCATACACACGTAGTAAAGAAGCTGCACCATAAGGAATATACACGTAGTAAAGGGGCCGCACCATAAGACATATACACTCGTAGTAAAGAGGCCGCACCATAAGGCATACACACGTAGTAAAGGGGCTGCACCATAAGGCATACACACGTAGTAAAGGGGCTGCACCATAAGGCACATACACTCGTAGTAAAGAAGCTGCACCATAAGGAATATACACGTAGTAAAGGGGCCGCACCATAAGACATATACACTCGTAGTAAAGAGGCCGCACCATAAGGCATACACACGTAGTAAAGGGGCTGCACCATAAGGCATACACACGTAGTAAAGGGGCTGCACCATAAGGCATACACACATAGTAAAGAGGCTGCACCATAAGGCATACACACATAGTAAAGGGGCTGCACCATAAGGCATACACACGTAGTAAAGAGGCTGCACCATAAGGAATATACACGTAGTAAAGGGGCTGCACCATAAGGCATATACACGTAGTAAAGGGGCTGCACCATAAGGCATATACAGTCGTAGTAAAGGAGCTGCACCATAAGGCATACACACGTAGTAAAGGGACTGCACCATAAGGCATACACACGTAGTAAAGGGGCTGCACCATAAGGCACATACACACGTAGTAAAGGATCTGCACCATAAGGCACATACACACGTAGTAAAGGGGCTGCACCATAAGTCATACACACGTAGTAAAGGGGCTGCACCATAAGGCACATACACACGTAGTAAAGGATCTGCACCATAAGGCACATACACACGTAGTAAAGGGGCTGCACCATAAGGCATACACACGTAGTAAAGGGGCTGCGCTATATACACGTAGTAAGGCATACACACGTAGTAAAGGGGCTGCACCATAAGGCATACACACGTAGTAAAGGGACTGCACCATAAGGCATATACAGTCGTAGTAAAGGAGCTGCACCATAAGGCATACACACGTAGTAAAGGGGCTGCACCATAAGGCATACACACATAGTAAAGGGGCTGCACCATAAGTCATACACACGTAGTAAAGGGGCTGCACCATAAGGCACATACACACATAGTAAAGGATCTGCACCATAAGGCATACACACATAGTAAAGGGACTGCACCATAAGGCATACACACATAGTAAAGGGGCTGCACCATAAGGCACATACACACATAGTAAAGGATCTGCACCATAAGGCATACACACATAGTAAAGGGACTGCACCATAAGGCATACACACGTAGTAAAGGGGCTGCACCATAAGGCATATACACGTAGTAAAGGGGCTGCACCATAAGGCATACACACGTAGTAAAGGAGCTGCACCATAAGGCATACACACGCAGTAAAGGTGCTGCACCATAAGGCATATACACGTAGTAAAGGGGCCGCACCATAAAGCACATACACAAGTAGTAAAGGGGCTGCACCATAAGGCATATACACGTAGTAAAGGGGCTGCACCATAAGGCATATACACGTAGTAAAGGGGCTGCACCATAAGGCATATACACGTAGTAAAGGGGCTGCACCATAAGGCACATACACGTAGTAAAGGGGCTGCACCATAAGACATACACACGTAGTAAAGGGGCCGCACCATAAGGCATACACACGTAGTAAAGGGGCCGCACCATAAGGCATATACACGTAGTAAAGGGGCTGCACCATAAGGCATATACACGTAGTAAAGGGGCTGCACCATAAGGCATACACACGTAGTAAAGGGGCTGCACCATAAGGCATACACACATAGTAAAGGGGCTGTACCATAAGGCATATACACTCGTAGTAAAGGGGCTGCACCATAAGGCATACACACGTAGTAAAGGGGCCGCACCATAAGACATAAACACGTAGTAAAGGGGCTGCACCATAAGACATACACACGTAGTAAAGGGGCCGCACCTTAAGACATAAACACGTAGTAAAGGGGCTGCACCATAAGGCATACACACGCAGTAAAGGTGCTGCACCATAAGGCATACACACGTAGTAAAGGTGCTGCACCATAAGGCATATACTCGTAGTAAAGGGGCTGCACCATAAGGCATATACTCGTAGTAAAGGGGCTGCACCATAAGGCATACACACGTAGTAAAGGGACTGCACCATAAGGCATACACACATAGTAAAGCGGCTGCACCATAAGGCACATACACACGTAGTAAAGGGGCCGCACCATAAGGCATACACACGTAGTAAAGGGGCTGCACCGTAAGGCACATACACACGTAGTAAAGGGGCCGCACCATAAGGCATACACACGTAGTAAAGGGGCCGCACCATAAGGCATACACACATAGTAAAGGGGCCGCACCATAAGGCACATACACTCGTAGTAAAGGGGCTGCACCATAAGGCATATACAAGTAGTAAAGGGGCTGCACCATAAGGCATATACACGTAGTAAAGGTGCTGCACCATAAGGCATATACACACGTAGTAAAGGTGCTGCACCATAAGGCATACACACGTAGTAAAGGGGCCGCACCATAAGGCATACACACGTAGTAAAGGGGCCGCACCATAAGGCATACACACGTAGTAAAGGGGCCGCACCATAAGGCATACACACGTAGTAAAGGGGCTGCACCATAAGGCATATACACGTAGTAAAGGGACTGCACCATAAGGCATATACAGTCGTAGTAAAGGAGCTGCACCATAAGGCATACACACGTAGTAAAGGGGCTGCACCATAAGGCATACACACGTAGTAAAGGGGCTGCACCATAAGTCATACACACGTAGTAAAGGGGCTGCACCATAAGGCACATACACACGTAGTAAAGGGGCTGCACCATAAGGCATACACACGTAGTAAAGGGGCCGCACCATAAGGCATACACACGTAGTAAAGGGGCCGCACCATAAGGCATATACACGTAGTAAAGGGGCTGCACCATAAGGCATATACACGTAGTAAAGGGGCTGCACCATAAGGCATACACACGTAGTAAAGGGGCTGCACCATAAGGCATACACACATAGTAAAGGGGCTGTACCATAAGGCATATACACTCGTAGTAAAGGGGCTGCACCATAAGGCATACACACGTAGTAAAGGGGCCGCACCATAAGACATAAACACGTAGTAAAGGGGCTGCACCATAAGACATACACACGTAGTAAAGGGGCCGCACCTTAAGACATAAACACGTAGTAAAGGGGCTGCACCATAAGGCATACACACGCAGTAAAGGTGCTGCACCATAAGGCATACACACGTAGTAAAGGTGCTGCACCATAAGGCATATACTCGTAGTAAAGGGGCTGCACCATAAGGCATATACTCGTAGTAAAGGGGCTGCACCATAAGGCATACACACGTAGTAAAGGGACTGCACCATAAGGCATACACACATAGTAAAGCGGCTGCACCATAAGGCACATACACACGTAGTAAAGGGGCCGCACCATAAGGCATACACACGTAGTAAAGGGGCTGCACCGTAAGGCACATACACACGTAGTAAAGGGGCCGCACCATAAGGCATACACACGTAGTAAAGGGGCCGCACCATAAGGCATACACACATAGTAAAGGGGCCGCACCATAAGGCACATACACTCGTAGTAAAGGGGCTGCACCATAAGGCATATACAAGTAGTAAAGGGGCTGCACCATAAGGCATATACACGTAGTAAAGGTGCTGCACCATAAGGCATATACACACGTAGTAAAGGTGCTGCACCATAAGGCATACACACGTAGTAAAGGGGCCGCACCATAAGGCATACACACGTAGTAAAGGGGCCGCACCATAAGGCATACACACGTAGTAAAGGGGCCGCACCATAAGGCATACACACGTAGTAAAGGGGCTGCACCATAAGGCATATACACGTAGTAAAGGGACTGCACCATAAGGCATATACAGTCGTAGTAAAGGAGCTGCACCATAAGGCATACACACGTAGTAAAGGGGCTGCACCATAAGGCATACACACGTAGTAAAGGGGCTGCACCATAAGTCATACACACGTAGTAAAGGGGCTGCACCATAAGGCACATACACACGTAGTAAAGGGGCTGCACCATAAGGCATACACACGTAGTAAAGGGGCTGCGCTATATACACGTAGTAAGGCATACACACGTAGTAAAGGGGCTGCACCATAAGGCATATACAGTCGTAGTAAAGGAGCTGCACCATAAGGCATACACACGTAGTAAAGGGGCTGCACCATAAGGCATATACACGTAGTAAAGGGGCTGCACCATAAGTCATACACACGTAGTAAAGGGGCCGCACCATAAGGCACATACACACATAGTAAAGGATCTGCACCATAAGGCATATACACGTAGTAAAGGAGCTGCACCATAAGGCATACACACGTAGTAAAGGGGCTGCACCATAAGGCATACACACATAGTAAAGGGACTGCACCATAAGGCATACACACGTAGTAAAGGGGCCGCACCATAAGGCATATACACGTAGTAAAGGGACTGCACCATAAGTCATACACACGTAGTAAAGGGGCTGCACCATAAGGCATATACACGTAGTAAAGGGACTGCACCATAAGGCATATACAGTCGTAGTAAAGGAGCTGCACCATAAGGCATACACACGTAGTAAAGGGGCTGCACCATAAGGCATACACACGTAGTAAAGGGGCTGCACCATAAGGCATACACACGTAGTAAAGGGGCTGCACCATAAGGCACATACACACGTAGTAAAGAGGCTGCACCATAAGGCATATACACGTAGTAAAGGGGCTGCACCATAAGGCACATACACACGTAGTAAAGAGGCTGCACCATAAGGCATACACACGTAGTAAAGGGGCTGCACCATAAGGCATACACACGTAGTAAAGGGGCTGCACCATAAGGCATATACACGTAGTAAAGGGGCTGCACCATAAGACATACACACGTAGTAAAGGGGCTGCACCATAAGACATACACACGTAGTAAAGGGGCCGCACCATAAGGCATACACACGTAGTAAAGGGGCTGCACCATAAGACATACACACGTAGTAAAGGGGCTGCACCATAAGGCATACACACGTAGTAAAGGGACTGCACCATAAGGCATACACACGTAGTAAAGGGACTGCACCATAAGGCATATACACGTAGTAAAGGGGCTGCACCATAAGGCATACACATGTAGTAAAGGGGCTGCACCATAAGGCATATACATGTAGTAAAGGGGCTGCACCATAAGGCATACACTCGTAGTAAAGGGGCTGCACCATAAGGCACATACACTCGTAGTAAAGAGGCTGCACCATAAGACATACACACGTAGTAAAGGGGCTGCACCATAAGGCATATACACGTAGTAAAGAGGCTGCACCATAAGGCATACACACGTAGTAAAGAGGCTGCACCATAAGGCATATACACATAGTAAAGAGGCTGCACCATAAGGCACATACACGTAGTAAAGGGGCTGCACCATAAGGCATATACACGTAGTAAAGGGGCTGCACCATAAGGCATATACACGTAGTAAAGGGGCTGCACCATAAGGCATACACACGTAGTAAAGGGGCTGCACCATAAGGAATACACACGTAGTAAAGGGCTGCACCATAAGGAATACACACGTAGTAAAGGGCTGCACCATAAGGCATATACACGTAGTAAAGGGGCTGCACCATAAGGCATACACACGTAGTAAAGGGCTGCACCATAAGGCATACACACGCAGTAAAGGGGCTGCACCATAAGACATACACACGTAGTAAAGGGGCTGCACCATAAGGCATACACACGTAGTAAAGGGGCTGCACCATAAGGCATACACATGTAGTAAAGGGGCTGCACCGTAAGGCATACACACGTAGTAAAGGGGCTGCACCGTAAGGCATACACACGTAGTAAAGGGGCTGCACCATAAGGCACATACACGTAGTAAAGGTGCTGCACCATAAGGCATATACACGTAGTAAAGGGGCTGCACCATAAGGCATACACACATAGTAAAGGTGCTGCACCATAAGACATACACACGCAGTAAAGGTGCTGCACCATAAGGCATACACACGTAGTAAAGGGGCTGCACCATAAGGCACATACACGTAGTAAAGGGGCTGCACCATAAGACATAAACACGTAGTAAAGGGGCTGCACCATAAGGCATACACACGTAGTAAAGGGGCTGCACCATAAGGCATATACACGTAGTAAAGGGACTGCACCATAAGGCACATACACGTAGTAAAGGGGCTGCACCATAAGGCATACACACGTAGTAAAGGTGCTGCACCATAAGGCATACACACGTAGTAAAGGGGCTGCACCATAAGGCATACACACGTAGTAAAGGTGCTGCACCATAAGGCATACACACGTAGTAAAGGGGCTGCACCATAAGGCATACACACGTAGTAAAGGGGCTGCACCATAAGGCACATACACGTAGTAAAGGGGCTGCACCATAAGACATAAACACGTAGTAAAGGGGCTGCACCATAAGGCATATACACGTAGTAAAGGGGCTGCACCATAAGGCATATACACGTAGTAAAGGGGCTGCACCATAAGGCATATACACGTAGTAAAGGGGCTGCACCATAAGGCACATACACGTAGTAAAGGGGCTGCACCATAAGACATAAACACGTAGTAAAGGGGCTGCACCATAAGGCATATACACGTAGTAAAGGAGCTGCACCATAAGGCATATACACGTAGTAAAGGGGCTGCACCATAAGGCATATACACGTAGTAAAGAGGCTGCACCATAAGGCATACACACGTAGTAAAGGGGCTGCACCATAAGGCATACACACGTAGTAAAGGGGCTGCACCATAAGACATACACACGTAGTAAAGGGGCTGCACCATAAGGCATACACACGTAGTAAAGGGACTGCACCATAAGGCACACACACGTAGTAAAGGAGCTGCACCATAAGACATACACACGTAGTAAAGGAGCTGCACCATAAGGCATATACACGTAGTAAAGGGGCTGCACCATAAGGCATACACACGTAGTAAAGGGGCTGCACCATAAGACATACACACGTAGTAAAGGGGCTGCACCATAAGGCATACACACGTAGTAAAGGGGCTGCACCATAAGGCATACACATGTAGTAAAGGGGCTGCACCATAAGGCATACACACGTAGTAAAGGGGCTGCACCATAAGACATATACACGTAGTAAAGGTGCTGCACCATAAGGCATATACACGTAGTAAAGGGGCTGCACCATAAGGCATACACACGTAGTAAAGGGGCTGCACCATAAGGCATACACACGTAGTAAAGGGACTGCACCATAAGGCATACACACGTAGTAAAGGTGCTGCACCATAAGGCATACACACGTAGTAAAGGGGCTGCACCATTAGACATACACACGTAGTAAAGGGGCTGCACCATAAGACATACACACGTAGTAAAGGGACTGCACCATAAGGCATACACATGTAGTAAAGGGGCTGCACCATAAGACATACACACGTAGTAAAGGTGCTGCACCATAAGGCATACACACGTAGTAAAGGGGCTGCACCATAAGGCATACACACGTAGTAAAGGGGCTGCACCATAAGGCATACACACGTAGTAAAGGGGCTGCACCATAAGACATACACACGTAGTAAAGGTGCTGCACCATAAGGCATACACACGTAGTAAAGGGGCTGCACCATAAGGCATACACACGTAGTAAAGGTGCTGCACCATAAGGCATACACACGTAGTAAAGGGGCTGCACCATAAGGCATACACACGTAGTAAAGGGGCTGCACCATAAGACATAAACACGTAGTAAAGGGGCTGCACCATAAGGCATATACATGTAGTAAAGGGGCTGCACCATAAGACAAACACGTAGTAAAGGGGCTGCACCATAAGGCATATACACGTAGTAAAGGGGCTGCACCATAAGGCATATACACGTAGTAAAGGGGCTGCACCATAAGGCACATACACGTAGTAAAGGGGCTGCACCATAAGACATAAACACGTAGTAAAGGGGCTGCACCATAAGGCATATACACGTAGTAAAGGAGCTGCACCATAAGGCATATACACGTAGTAAAGGGGCTGCACCATAAGGCATATACACGTAGTAAAGAGGCTGCACCATAAGGCATACACACGTAGTAAAGGGGCTGCACCATAAGGCATACACACGTAGTAAAGGGGCTGCACCATAAGACATACACACGTAGTAAAGGGGCTGCACCATAAGGCATACACACGTAGTAAAGGGACTGCACCATAAGGCATACACACGTAGTAAAGGAGCTGCACCATAAGACATACACACGTAGTAAAGGAGCTGCACCATAAGGCATATACACGTAGTAAAGGGGCTGCACCATAAGGCATACACACGTAGTAAAGGGGCTGCACCATAAGACATACACACGTAGTAAAGGGGCTGCACCATAAGGCATACACACGTAGTAAAGGGGCTGCACCATAAGGCATACACATGTAGTAAAGGGGCTGCACCATAAGGCATACACACGTAGTAAAGGGGCTGCACCATAAGGCATACACACGTAGTAAAGGGACTGCACCATAAGGCATACACACGTAGTAAAGGGGCTGCACCATAAGGCATACACACGTAGTAAAGGAGCTGCACCATAAGGCACATACACACGTAGTAAAGGGGCTGCACCATAAGGCACATACACACGTAGTAAAGGAGCTGCACCATAAGGCATATACACGTAGTAAAGGGACTGCACCATAAGGCATACACACGTAGTAAAGGGGCCGCACCATAAGGCATACACACGTAGTAAAGGGACTGCACCATAAGGCATACACACGTAGTAAAGGGGCCGCACCATAAGGCATATACACGTAGTAAAGGGACTGCACCATAAGGCATACACACGTAGTAAAGGGGCTGCACCATAAGGCATACACACGTAGTAAAGGGGCTGCACCATAAGGCATACACACGTAGTAAAGGGACTGCACCATAAGGCATACACACGTAGTAAAGGGGCTGCACCATAAGGCATACACACGTAGTAAAGGGGCTGCACCATAAGGCATACACACGTAGTAAAGGGACTGCACCATAAGGCATACACACGTAGTAAAGGGACTGCACCATAAGGCATACACACGTAGTAAAGGGGCCGCACCATAAGGCATATACACGTAGTAAAGGGACTGCACCATAAGGCATACACACGTAGTAAAGGGGCTGCACCATAAAGCATACACACGTAGTAATGGCGATGCACCATAAGGCACATACAGACCTTTTCTCCCACAGGCAGATCTCGTATGAGGTCATTTTGGAACGATCAATCTCTGGATCCTCCTTCTCTTCATCACCGTTCCTATCCCCATTGCAGATTTCCTCCTTGTCTAGAACTGGAAGAGGTGATCAAAAGTCACTCTTGTGCAGTGAGCTAGCACTCAGTATATAGGTACAGGAGTGAGCTATGTGGCTGCTAATGCTGGGACTTGCAGTTACATAACAGCTGGAAAACCGTTATCCCACTGCAATGACACAGTAGACACTGCACCATTATCACACTATAACACAGTAGACACTGCACCATTATCACACTATAATAACACAGTAGACACTACATCCTTATCACACTATAATCACACAGTAGACACTACACCATTATCACACTATAACACAGTAGACACTGCAGCATTATCACACTATAATAACACAGTAGACACTACATCCTTATCACACTATAATCACACAGTAGACACTGCACCATTATCACCCTATAATAACACAGTAGACACTGCACCATTATCACCCTATAATAACACAGTAGAAACTGCACCATTATCACCCTATAATAACACAGTAGACACTGCACCATTATCACACTATAATAACACAGTAGACACTGCATCATTATCACACTATAATAACACAGTAGACATTGCATCATTATCACACTATAATAACACAGTAGACATTGCATCATTATCACACTATAATAACACAGTAGACACTGCACCATTATCACACTATAATAACACAGTAGACATTGCACCATTATCTCCCTATAATAACACAGTAGACACTGCACCATTATCACCCTATAATAACACAGTAGACACTGCACCATTATCACCCTATAATAACACAGTAGACACTGCACCATTATCACCCTATAATAACACCGTAGACACTGCACCATTATCACCCTATAATAACACAGTAGACACTGCACCATTATCACCCTATAACACCGTAGACACTGCACCATTATCACCCTATAATAACACAGTAGACACTGCACCATTATCACCCTATAATAACACAGTAGACACTGCACCATTATCACCCTATAATAACACAGTAGACACTGCACCATTATCACACTATAATAACACAGTTGACACTGCACCATTATCACACTATAATAACACAGTAGACACTGCACCATTATCACACTGCAATGACACAGTAGACACTGCACCATTATTACACTATAATAACACAGTAGACACTGCACCATTATCACACTATAATAACACAGTAGACACTGCATCATTATCACACTATAATAACACAGTAGACACTGCACCATTATCACACTATAATAACACAGTAGACACTGCATCATTATCACACTATAATGTTGTCTGAATGTAAGCTATGTATGGGAAAATAGGATTTTGGTACTTACCAGGTAAATCCTTTTCTTTGAATCCATAGGGGGCACTGGAGTACTCTTGGGATATGGACGGTTTCCGTAGGAACAAGGCACTGAGTATTAAAATTTAGAACTCTCCTCCCCTCCATATCCCAGAGTACCTCAGTGTTTTTTACTGAGCCGAACAGGAGCGATAGAGAGGTTGACAATGGAGAATTACATATAACAGAACGGACAACAATAAAGTTGACACATAACGTGACTGACAACTAAACAGTTGGCACAATAACCGATAGAACTTGAAACTTGAACCAGTCGGTGAGAATGTGTTACCATACGATACCCTGAACTTAGCGCAAACTAGGTAAAACTGCTCTGGGTGGGCGTCCAGTGCCCCCTATGGATTCAAAGAAAAGGATTTACCTGGTAAGTACCAAAATCCTATTTTCTTTTTCATCCAGTAGGGGTCACTGGAGTACTCTTGGGACGTACCAAAACTTCCCCCGTGGGCGGGAGAGCAGTTTGGCACCTGTAACACTAGGCGGCCAAAGCTAGATGCTGATGCCGCAAACGTATCAAACTTGTAAAAGCGCACAAACGTGTGCACTGATGACCAGGTAGCCGCACGGCAAAGCTGCGTCGTAGAAGCCCCACGACCAGCTGCCCATGAAGTCCCCACAGAACGTGTGGAATGATCTGTTACTGATGTAGGCGGCTGTAACCTAGCATGAAGGTAAGCCTGACGTATGGTCAGTTTAATCCATCTGGATAAGGTCTGCTTAGAAGCTGGCCAACCCATCTTGGCAGCATCATACAGAACAAACAACGTATCCGTCTTACGAACTGTAGACGTTCGGGACACATAAACGCGTAATGTGCGTACCACATCCAAGGTTCCAGAATTTCCCGTCAACACAGGAACTACTATTGGTTGATTGATGTGAAAGGATGACACTACCTTTGGTAGGAAAGCGGGATTCGTCCGAAGTTCCGCTCTGTCATCATGAAACACCAAATACGGTGGCTTGCATGACAAGGCACCCAAATCGGAAACACGCCTTGCCGAAGCCAAGGCTAGTAGGAAAATTGTTTTCCAAGTGAGAAACTTAATATCCACTTGGTGTAAGGGTTCAAAATATGAAGACTGTAAGAAATCTAAAACCAGATTCAAGTCCCATGGCGCTGTAGGTGGAATGAATGGAGGCTGCACTCTGAGGACACCTTGCAGAAAAGTGTGTACAGACGGCAATAGAGCCAATCGTCTTTGAAAGTAAATTGACAAAGCAGATACCTGCACCTTTAGTGTAGATAAACGCAGTCCTCCATCTAACCCCGTCTGTAGAAATAACAAAAGACGGGATAACTTGAAAGATGATGTCGGAAACTTCCGATCCTCACACCAACCTATATAGGCACGCCAAATTCTGTAATAATGAGCTGCCGTAACTGGCTTCCTAGCACGTAACATGGTTGGTATAACCGATTCTGGAATGCCCTCTCTCCTTAAGAGGGCGGTCTCAACAGCCACCCCGTCAAACGCAGCCGCGCTAAATCGGGGTAAAGGAACGGACCCTGTTGTAACAGGTCCGGACGAAGTGGGAGCGGCCAAGGCTCGTCTGCGAGTAGTCCTCGGAGATCCGAGAACCAAGCTCTCCGAGGCCAATGAGGCGCCACTAGTATGACTGTGACGGACTCTCTTTTGATCCGTTTTAGCAACAGAGGGAGCAGCGGAAACAGGTACACGAGGCTGTACGGCCACGCGACGGTGAGAGCATCCACCGCCACTGCCTTTGGATCTCGCGTTCTGGACACATACTGGGGCGTTTGGTGATTGTGGCGAGACGCCATCAGGTCCACTTGAGGGTAACCCCACCTCTGGGCCAACATGTGAAACACTTCTGGATGTAATGCCCATTCTCCTGGATGAAAATCCCGACGGCTGAGATAATCCGCCTCCCAGTTGTCCACTCCCGGAATGAACACTGCCGACAACATTACTTGGTGACGCTCGGCTACTTCTCGCATTGCCATGCGGCTTCTCGTTCCTCCTTGTTTGTTGATGTATGCGACCGCCGTAGCATTGTCCGACTGCACCTGGACAGGCTGAGACCGAAGAATGTGCACTGCTTGTCGTAGCGCATTGTAAATTGCCCGGAGTTCCAGGACATTTATAGACAGCAATCTTTCGTGAGCCCCCCAGAGACCCTGGAGCTGACAATTTTGAACTACAGCTCCCCAACCTCTGAGACTCGCGTCCGTCGTTAGAATTATCCAATTCCAGGCGCCGAACCGTTTCCCTGCGGTCAGATTGTGTACATTGAGCCACCAGAGTAGAGATACCCTGGCCCGTGGTGACAACCTCTCTCTGTGGTGAATCTGCAGATGCGAGCCCGACCACTGTGCGAGCACATCCAGTTGAAAAGGACGTGAGTGAAGTGTCTCGAACTGAAGCGCTTCGAAAGCCGCCACCATTGTGCCTAAGAGGCGAATGCACAAATGTACCGAGACTGTGCGTGGCTTGAGCACCAATCGAACCAGATGACGAATGATCTGTACTTTCTGTTCTGGTAGGTAAATTCTTTGATTTACCGTATCGAGAATCATACCTAGGAATTGCAGTCGTTGAGACGGAATCAGATGTGATTTCTTGAAGTTGACAATCCAACCGTGCTGAACTAGGACATCGTACGTTAGCAACGCATGTTGGAGGAGCATCTGTTGAGACGGAGTTTTGATGAGCAGATCGTCCAAGTACGGAACTATTATCACTCCCAGGGATCTGAGATGAGCTATCATCACAGACATCACTTTGGTGAATACCCGAGGCGCTGACGAGAGGCCAAACGGTAGTGCCTGAAACTGGTAATGGTTCTGCCGGATTGCAAACCGCAAGAACCTCTGATGAGGTGGCCAAATCGGAATGTGTAAATACGCATCTTTGAGATCCAGTGCAATCATGAATTCCTGTGGCTCTAAACCTGCAATTACCGACCGCAGAGATTCCATCTTGAATCTGTAGTAAGTGACGTACTGATTGAGGCCCTTTAAGTTCAATATTGGCCTGACCGAGCCATCCGGCTTGGGTACTACAAACAGACTGGAATAATAACCCTGCCCCTGTTGGTGTACAGGGACCGGAATCAAAACTGCTGACTCCAGCAGAGACTGAATGGCAAGTTGCAGAACCGCCCGTTTGTCGTCCGACACAGGCAGTCCGGTCTTGAAAAACCGCAGTGGCGGGAGACAGTCGAGCTCTATTTTGTAACCTTTGAGCACTAAATTGCTGATCCACCCATCTGTGGACGTCTGGAACCACGCCAAATGGAACGTCTGAAGGCGTGCTCCCACAACTGGAGATCCAAGATGGGCTGGGAGTCCGTCATGCCACTGGCTTGTCGGTGACCTTAGCGTCTTGACGACTGGCGTTGGTTTGTTGGAAACCACGTCCTTGACCTCGTCTACCGGCCGTGGCTGGTCCCCTACCATGGCCTCAAAAGGGCTGAGGCCGAAATGATTTGAACGCCGGGCCAGAGTATTTCCGCCTAGGCGCCGTTGGAGGCAATGGTAAGAAAACAGACTTACCACCCGTGGCCTCAGCAATCCTTTTGTCCAATTCAGGACCAAACAACTTCTCGCCACCGTAAGGTAACGCCTCTATACCTCTTTTGACCTCCGCCTCCGCTTGCCAAGGACGCAGCCAGAGTGCTCGTCGTGCTGCAACTAGCGACGATGAAAGGCGAGAAGTGAGCTGACAGACGTCAGTAGAAGCTGTACATAGATTATCAGCAGCTTCCCAGATTTGATCAGCGAGAAGTATAAGGTGATCGTCATGTAGGGCAGACTTGAGCTCTGTTATCCATACCATGAGCGCCTTAGTTACCCAAATGCCAACCAACCCAGGTCTAAGCAACACTCCTGCTGCTATATACATGGACTTTAGCATAGCTTCTATTTTCCGGTCTGAAGGGTCTTTAAGCGTAGTAGCCGTTGGTACTGGTATGGTTAATTTCTTTGTAAGTTTAGACACAGACGAATCCACCAATGGCGGATTCTCCCATGTAGCTGTCACAGACTCCGGAAACGGGTAACTAGACTTAAATCTGCGAGGTATAGAAAACCGTTTATCCGGATTCTTTCGTGTTTCCAGTAACATCTTATTAAGAGATTCCAAAACCGGAAAACACATCGGAGTCCTCTGTCGTTTAGCAAAGACGACTTCATCATTTGTCAGAGGCTCCTCAGATTCTGTAAACCTCAGAGACTGACGCACCGCTCTGATGAGATTATCAATGCCTGGGCTGTCAAAATCTTCACTATCGGACTGCTGGTCTACTTCGCCCTCCTCACCGCCATCTTGCGCAGTGAGGTCTGGCATAGAATCATCAGACTGTAACATAGCAGAAACTGGTAAATCATAAGACAAAGTAAATTTATCCCTACTACCCAAAATGGACTTAGACTGTTGGCAAGGCTGAGACCCCTCCGGTAGTCCTAGCGGTCTCACCCTAGACTCAGATCTTGCCGCTTCCCGCTCCTGTCGAGCGGCGGCCAATTCTGATTGCAATCCAGCCATGACATCTGCTAGCATACCCCATGGAGGGTCCGGGGATGAAACCGGCTCAGACAGCGGAGCAGAGATTGTATTCGTAGCTGAATCCACAAAACATACTGCGCACGTGGTAGAACCATTCGGTAACACACTGTCACAGACATGGCAGTGCTTTTTTGGTTTTGCCGGTGCCTTACTCATTATGCAGACAGACAATACAACATACAAAGACAGACAACCTGCACGACTCAGTAAATAGTACTAAGGTGTCTCTATATATATATATATATCTGGCAAAGTGTAGTGCACGTGGCCAGTACTATATGAAACTGATCCCAAATTCCCACCAACACCCCTGCGCCTCCGGTGGAGTAGAGATGTAGTACAGGAACGTTCTGGAATCACAAACTGGAAGACAGGAAGCAAGACTAAAATGGCCACCATGCCTCACAGTGCAGGGTATATGTAACAAGTGCAGCCAACCCTGTAATATAGGCTGAACAGCCTATTTCATCAATGTCACCCCCCTTATGCAGCCCTCCGCTAATGTCATCTCCCCCCCCCTTCTGCTCCCTCCCCAGTGGCCTGTGTACCGCTGTCTGAGCGGGAATTACCAGGGCGCGGGTATCTCACTCCCAGCGCAATCAGGGTGCAGGGAGCCGGGGAGCGCTGTATTGGAGCGCGGTCCTACAGCGGCGGCCGGCGGGTGTGAGCAGCGGCCGGCGGGTGCGAGCGGCGGCCGGCGGGTCTCAGCGGTGGAGGCGGCGCTGCTCGGAGCGGTTGCCGGGGCGGCCTGTCAGGAGAGGCGGGTGCGGGCGCAGTGAGAGTGGCGTCAGTGAACAGTGTCCCCACACAGCGGGGCGGCAGCGTGCACTGACCGCCCCGTACCCCCAGCATACCTGACTCCAGAAGCGAAGGCTGTGACGGGGCTTCTATCTGTAAGCTCCGTCCAGCTGTAGCAGCAGTCAGGGAATGAGCTGCGTGTGGCTGTGAGGGTGCTCTTTGTGAGGGCCGACACGCCATGCGCTGCTCCGTGCAGCGGCACTATCCCGGACCCACGTTTTTACAGAAACTGGGAAGGGATGTGCTGTGAGCAAAAAATGTAAAAGTAGAAGAAAAAAAATAACAAAATAAAAATATTCAAAGTAGTGTGGTTAAGCTCCACACAAGCCTGTTGCTACGAGAAGCACAGAAAAAACACTAAGGTACTCTGGGATATGGAGGGGAGGAGAGTTCTAAATTTTAATATTCAGTACCTTGTTCCTACGGAAACCGTCCATATCCCAAGAGTACTCCAGTGACCCCTAGTGGATGAAAAAGAAATAGATTTAGGTTATAAACACATTTGTGGGAGACGAGTGCAATGATATAGAGACATTCTGTTTGGGAAAAGCGGTTTACGTAGAACTTGGATGGTCACACACCGATAACATTAATATGACCATATAGATCAGAGGTTCTCAAACTCGGTCCTTGGGGGCACACACAGTGCATGTTTTGCAGGTCTCCTCACAGAATCGCAAGTGAAATAATTAGCTCCACCTGTGGACCTTTTAAAATGTGTCAGTGAGTAATTAATACACCTGTGCACCTGCTGGGTTACCTGCAAAACATGCACTGTGTAGGCCCCCGAGGACAGAGTTTGAGAACCTCTGATATAGATCCTGTAACATGGCATTCACTACATGGAGCTCATAGGTTCCCTCACAAATACCATAAGACACTGGGACATTGTCAGGACTCTGATGTCCACCTGCAGTCTCAGGGTCCGGCTGGTAGTGGTGGTTAAAGGACAGAGCGCATCCCCTCTCTGTAACCTCGTACGGGAAACTGCTGTCATACAGGTCCACCCCGCACTCAATGCAGTCTAGAACCTCATCCGGCCGCCCGACACCATGAATGAGTCTGCAGAACAGGCAAGAGAGAGTCAGGACAGGCTTTATGTTTAATGGCACCTGTCTGTAACTGCAAGCAGGACAAAACAGACTGTACAAAAATATCAAAGGTTTGTCTTCAAAAGATATTATAGTGAATTGATAATATGCAATGTATATTTTATTAGCGCTTTATAAGATGCTGTGTTATTACAGCTTTATAACATACGCGTAGCATATGCTTTAAAAATGTATTAAGACTGAATGTGTATCTTTATATGATGGAATGTGTAGAGTATGTTATTAGAGCATTATATGATGGAATGTGTAGAGTATGTTATTAAAGCATAATATGATGGAATGTGTAGAGTATGTTATTAGAGCGCTATATAATGGAATGTGTACAGTATGTTATTTGAGCTTTATATAATGGAATGCGCACAGTATGTTATTAGAGCTCTATATAATGGAATGTGTAGAGTATGTTATTAGAGCATTACTGTATATAATGGAATGTGTAGAGTATGTTATTAGAGCTCTATATGATGGAATGTGTAGAGTATGTTATTAGAGCATTATATGATGGAATGTGTAGAGTATGTTATTAGAGCGCTATATAATGGAATGTGTACAGTATGTTATTAGAGCGCTATATAATGGAATGTGTACAGTATGTTATTTGAGCTTTATATAATGGAATGCGTACAGTATGTTATTAGAGCTCTATATAATGGAATGCGTAGAGTATGTTATTAGAGCACTATACGATGGAATGCGCCAAGTATGTTATTAGACCTTTATATAATGGAATGCGTAGAGTATGTTATTAGAGCTCTATATGCCGGAATGTGTACAGTATATTATTAGAGCTTTATATAATGGAATGTGCAAGTATGTTATTAAAGCTTTATATAATGGAATGCATAGAGTATGTTATTAGAGCTCTATATGATGGAATGTGTAGAGAATGTTATTAGAGCTCTATATAATGGAATGTGTAAGTATGTTATTAGAGTTTTATATAATGGAATGCGTAGAGTATGTTATTAGAGCTCTATATGATGGAATGTGTAAGTATGTTATTAGAGCTTTATATAATGGAATGTGTAAGTATGTTATTAGAGCTTTATATAATGGAATGTGTAGAGTATGCTATTAGAGCTCTATATGATGGAATGTGTAGAGTATGTTATTAGAGCTCTATATGATGGAATGTGTAGAGTATGTTATTAGAGCATTATATGATGGAATGTGTAGAGTATGTTATTAGAGCTCTATATGATGGAATGTGTAGAGTATGCTATTAGAGCTTTATATAATGGAATGTGTAGAGTATGTTATTAGAGCTCTATATGATGGAATGTGTAGAGTATGTTATTAGAGCTCTATATGATGCAATGTGTAGACTATGTAATTAGAGCTTTATATAATGGAATGTGTAGAGTATGTAATTAGAGCTCTATATAATGGAATGTGTAAGTATGTTATTAAAGCTTATATAATGGAATGCATAGAGTATGTTATTAGAGCTCTATATGATGGAATGTGTAGAGTATGTTATTAGAGCTCTATATGTTGGAATGTGTAGAGTATGTAATTAGAGCTCTATATGATGGAATGTGTAAGTATGTTATTAGAGCTCCATATGATGGAATGTGTAGAGTATGTTATTAGAGCTCTATATTAAGGAATGTGTAGAGTATGTTATTAGAGCTCTATATGATGGAATGTGTAGAGTATGTAATTAGAGCTCTATATGATGGAATGTGTAAGTATGTTATTAGAGCTTTATATAATGGAATGTGTACAGTATGTAATTAGAGCTCTATATGATGGAATGTGTACAGTATGTTATTAGAGCTTTATATAATGGAATGTGTAGAGTATGCTATTAGAGCTCTATATGATGGAATGTGTAAGTATGTTATTAGAGCTTTATATAATGGAATGTGTAAGTATGTTATTAGAGCTTTATATAATGGAATGTGTAAGTATGTTATTAGAGCTTTATATAATGGAATGTGTAGAGTATGTTATTAGAGCTCTATATGATGGAATGTGTACAGTATGTTATTAGAGCTCTATATGATGGAATGTGTAGAGTATGTTATTAGAGCTCTATATGATGGAATGTGTAGAGTATGTTATTAGAGCTCTATATGATGGAATGTGTAGAGTATGTTATTAGAGCTCTATATGATGCAATGTGTAGAGTATGTAATTAGAGCTCTATATGATGGAATGTGTAAGTATGTTATTAGAGCTTTATATAATGGAATGTGTAGAGTATGCTATTAGAGCTCTATATGATGGAATGTGTAAGTATGTTATTAGAGCTTTATATAATGGAATGTGTAAGTATGTTATTAGAGCTTTATATAATGGAATGTGTAGAGTATGCTATTAGAGCTCTATATGATGGAATGTGTAGGCCTAGATGTCAACCATGGCACTCCAAATCAACAAGACAACTACAAAAACTCACACGAAAACTTGAACGTCAGTGGCGTAAATCTCGTATTTCAAGTGACTTCCTCACATATAAAACAGTCTACCATTCTTATAAAAATGCCCTGGACACTGCCAAACAAACATATTTCCAAACTCTTATCTCTGCTCAAGCCTCTAACCCCAAACGACTCTTTAATACATTTAAATCACTTCTGAATCCTCCCGCACCTACCCCACCAGCCACTATCAAGGCACAGGATCTTGCTTCCTACTTCAAGGAGAAGATTGATAAGATCCGAGATGAAATGGTATGCTCTTCGGCAGCCAGTGACCTGCTCCGTTCTGTACCTGAACCCTCTGGCACTCTTTCTTCATTTGATCCCACAAATGAAGATGAAGTATCATCACTCTTTTCATCCTGCTTCTCTACTACCTCTCCTCTTGATCCTTTACCCTCACAAATAAGTAAAGCTCTGTCTCTGGTGCTCATCCCTACCTTAACTAACATCTGTAATCTCTCTCTCTCTACTGGTATTTTTCCTTCACTCTTCAAGTATGCAGTGATTACTCCCATTTTAAAAAAACAAAATTCTGACCCTAATGCTCTCTCAAACTACCGCCCTATCTCTCAGCTCCCTTGTCTCTCTAAGCTACTTGAGAGACTTGCCTACACTCGACTCACACACTTTCTTAACTCATACACTTTGTTGGACCCACTTCAGTCAGGCTTCCGTTCCCAACATTCCACAGAGACGGCACTGACTAAAGTGGTTAATGATTTGGTCACTACGAAGTCTAAAGGCCACTACTCACTACTTATTCTTCTAGATCTATCTGCTGCATTTGACACTGTAGACCACTCTCTTCTCATACAGACACTACAATCCCTAGGTCTTAAAGACACAGCCCTTTCTTGGTTCCTATCGTACCTATCTAATCGCTCCTTCAGTGTTCGCTTCTCTGAATCTACCTCCTCTTCGCTACCTCTTTCAGTTGGAGTACCGCAAGGTTCAGTCTTGGGTCCTCTGCTTTTCTCTATCTATACCTCATCTCTTGGTAAACTAATCAGCTCTTTTGGTTTTCAGTATCATCTGTACGCAGATGATACTCAAATCTACCTATCCTCCCCTGACTTGTCCCTATCTCTACTGGACCGTGTCACTGAATGCCTTTCTGCCATCTCATCCTGGATGACATCTCGCCACCTCAAACTGAATATTTCAAAGACAGAGTTAATTATATTTCCACCGGCCAATAGTAGGTACCAACCTGATATCTCTATCACTGTTGAAAACTCTACTATCTACCCTACCCCACAAGCTCGCTGCCTAGGTGTCATCCTTGACTCTGATCTGTCCTTTGTTCCCCACATTCAATCTGTCTCAAGATCATGTTACATGCATCTAAAAAACATATCCAAAATACGGCCATACCTTACACAAGACACTGCTAAAACTCTAATCCACGCTCTCATTATCTCCCGCATTGATTATTGCAATAGTCTCCTAACTGGTCTTCCCAAAACAAGACTCTCACCACTACAATCCATTCTGAATGCAGCGGCGAGGCTTATCTTCCTCGCTAGACGTTCATCGTCTGCAGATCCACTCTGTCAGTCCCTCCATTGGTTACCTGTACTCTACCGCATTCAATATAAAATACTTTTACTCTCACACAAGGCCATTAACCAAACTACACCAACGTACATCACTTCGCTTATCACAAAATATCTCCCAACCCGACCTCTGCGCTCTTCACAAGACCTGCGTCTCTCATCCACACTCATTACTCGCTCCCACTCACGACTGCAGGACTTTCATCGGGCTGCACCCACCCTGTGGAATGCCCTACCACGCACAATAAGACTCTCCTCTAGTCTCCAAACCTTCAAGCGTTCCCTCAAAACTCACCTCTTTAGGCAAGCGTATCAAATTCCTGAACCGCCCACATAACTTTCATAAACCTTCCTATCAAATTACATCCACTCTGTACAGTCCACACATATCCTCACATGTCTTCTCATTCTATGCAATAGATAGCACCTTTCCTTGTGTACATATGCCTATTTCCCTATAGATTGTAAGCTTGCGAGCAGGGCCTTCCTACCTCTATGACTGTTATCACCCAGTTTGTTATTGTTATTTCAAATTGTAAAGCGCAACGGAATTTGCTGCGCTATATAAGAAACTGTTAATAAATAAATAAATAATAATATGTTATTAGAGCTTTATATAATGGAATGTGTAGAGTATGTTATTAGAGCTCTATATGATGGAATGTGTAGAGTATGTTATTAGAGCTCTATATGATGGAATGTGTAGAGTATGTTATTAGAGCTTTATATAATGGAATGTGTAAGTATGTTATTAGAGCTTTATATAATGGAATGTGTAGAGTATGTTATTAGAGCTCTATATGATGGAATGTGTAGAGTATGTTATTAGAGCTCTATATGATGGAATGTGTAGAGTATGTTATTAGAGCTCTATATGATGGAATGTGTAGAGTATGCTATTAGAGCTCTATATGATGGAATGTGTAAGTATGTTATTAGAGCTTTATATAATGGAATGTGTAAGTATGTTATTAGAGCTCTATATGATGGAATGTGTAGAGTATGTTATTAGAGCTCTATATAATGGAATGTGTAGAGTATGCTATTAGAGCTCTATATGATGGAATGTGTAGAGTATGCTATTAGAGCTCTATATGATGGAATGTGTAAGTATGTTATTAGAGCTTTATATAATGGAATGTGTAAGTATGTTATTAGAGCTCTATATGATGGAATGTGTAGAGTATGTTATTAGAGCTCTATATAATGGAATGTGTAGAGTATGCTATTAGAGCTCTATATGATGGAATGTGTAGAGTATGCTATTAGAGCTCTATATAATGGAATGTGTAGAGTATGCTATTAGAGCTCTATATAATGGAATGTGTAGAGTATGCTATTAGAGCTCTATATCATGGAATGTGTAGAGTATGTAATTAGAGCTCTATATAATGGAATGTGTAGAGTATGCTATTAGAGCTCTATATGATGGAATGTGTAGAGTATGCTATTAGAGCTCTATATGATGGAATGTGTAGAGTATGCTATTAGAGGTCTATATGATGGAATGTGTAGAGTATGCTATTAGAGCTCTATATCATGGAATGTGTAGAGTATGTTATTAGAGCTCTATATCATGGAATGTGTAGAGTATGTTATTAGAGCTCTATATAATGGAATGTGTAGAGTATGTTATTAGAGGCTCTATATCATGGAATGTGTAGAGTATGTTATTAGAGCTCTATATGATGGAATGTGTAGAGTATGCTATTAGAGCTCTATATGATGGAATGTGTAGAGTATGCTATTAGAGCTCTATATGATGGAATGTGTAGAGTATGTTATTAGAGCTCTATATGATGGAATGTGTAGAGTATGTAATTAGAGCTCTATATGATGGAATGTGTAAGTATGTTATTAGAGCTCTATATGATGGAATGTGTAGAGTACGTTATTAGAGCTCTATATGATGGAATGTGTAGAGTATGTTATTAGAGCTCTATATGATGGAATGTGCAGAGTATGTAATTAGAGCTCTATATGATGGAATGTGTAAGTATGTTATTAGAGCTCTATATGATGGAATGTGTAGAGTATGTTATTAGAGCTCTATATGATGGAATGTGTAGAGTATGTTATTAGAGCTCTATATGATGGAATGTGTAGAGTATGTTATTAGAGCTCTATATGATGGAATGTGTAGAGTATGCTATTAGAGCTCTATATGATGGAATGTGTACAATATGTTATTAGAGCATTATATGATAGGATGTGTACAGTATGTTATTAGAGCTTTATATAATGGAATGTGTAGAGTATGCTATTAGAGCTCTATATGATGCAATGTGTAGAGTATGTTATTAGAGCTCTATATGATAGAATGTGTAGAGTATGTTATTAGAGCTCTATATGATGGAATGTGTAAGTATGTTATTAGAGCTCTATATGATGGAATGTGTAGAGTATGTTATTAGAGCTCTATATGATGGAATGTGTAAGTATGTTATTAGAGCTCTATATGATGGAATGTGTAGAGTATGCTATTAGAGCTCTATATGATGGAATGTGTAGAGTATGTTATTAGAGCTCTATATGATGGAATGTGTAGAGTATGCTATTAGAGCTCTATATGATGGAATGTGTAGAGTATGTTATTAGAGCTCTATATGATGGAATGTGTAGAGTATGTAATTAGAGCTCTATATGATGGAATGTGTAGAGTATGTTATTAGAGCTCTATATGATGGAATGTGTAAGTATGTTATTAGAGCTTTATATAATGGAATGTGTAGAGTATGTTATTAGAGCTCTATATGATGGAATGTGTAGAGTATGTAATTAGAGCTCTATATGATGGAATGTGTAGAGTATGTTATTAGAGCTTTATATAATGGAATGTGTAGAGTATGCTATTAGAGCTCTATATGATGGAATATGTACAGTATGTTATTAGAGCATTATATAATGGAATGTGTAGAGTATGTTATTAGAGCATTATATGATGGAATATGTACAGTATGTTATTAGAGCACTATATGATGGAATATGTACAGTATGTTATTAGAGCATTATATGATGGAATGTGTACAGTATGTTATTAGAGCTTTATATAACGGAATGTATCAGATCTCTATAATATGGAGAGGATGCAATGGCTGCTATAAGGCTGTATATAAATGATGCATCCAGTCATTAGAGCTTGTGTGAACCTCAAGCTGCTGCTGAAATGAAGTAATCTTAGGAGTGACAGTGCACAGGGGGATAGGCAAGAACTTGTCACTGACCGGGGCTTGTCTTCCGGTAACTCTTCCGTGACCGATGAAATGAGCTTCAGCTTGGTCTCTTGGCTCATGGTGTTCTTCTGAAATCCATCCAGCAGGAAGCCACCTACGGGTCTCTTTGCCGTCTCACGCGCTGACCTCAGCCGCTCTTCCAGGAGGTCTCCTCCTTCAATGGCTCCAATCACAACCTTCTGCTTCAGCTCCTGAACTCGGAGATGTGAGGGAACAAAGCTGAACAATAGCCAACATTTCAGCAGTTTGTGAGATCTCAATTATTATTATTATTATATGTCTGGGAGGTGTTAATGTCACTTTACTGTGTACGTGGAGATCATACAAACACAAAGCAAAGGCATCAAGTGGCCCCAAGGCATCAGCGCTGGAAGACTACATCCACCCAACTCCATATGGCCTCACCTCGCTCTCGGCAAGCAGCTGGAGGCACTCATCTAGATACCCCAGAGAGCGGTCCACCGACTTCTTAGCCCGCTTCCGGGAGAAGCCCTCTGGCATCACCTCCCCGTCCGACAGGCACTGGAACCAGTCCACTTTCAGGGCACGCTGTAGAGACATGAACTTCTGGGGCGTCACCTCCACACGGCCACCTGAACACCACATGGACACAGTCTGCAGATCCCACCAAGGAGAGAACAGAATAAGCGAAAAGATTAAATATTTGCTAACAATCCATCATAAATGGATTACAATGCTTGAAACACACCCTGAACGCTACATACAGTACCTACCCAACCTCTTTCACTTTACCCAGCGCAGAAGGTTGCAAATTATATTGACCTGACCTGGAAAATCATAGATATTTTTTGTTATTTCTCTTCAGAAAAACAAAAACAAAAAACAACCACCTCCTCAAAGATGACACTTAGTAACTGTAAAAAAATTAACAAAAAGTGGGAGAACTGGAGGCACAAGGAGTAATGACATGTGGCCGGAGGATGTTTGCGGCCTCTCAGATGGGGGTACAAATGAGCCCACTCTATAGTTCTGCTGACTAGCCCCATTTTGTTGGAGGATGGGGCTACACGTATATATTACGTATATTACACAGCATTACCTCCGCCTAATACAGAAAAGGTGTAAATAACTACAAATAGCTACGTCTGCCCTGAACATCTCCTAAATAGAGATGAGCCTGGATCCTAAGCAGAGTTCTCCTATACGTCCAAATTTCTGGAAGACCACGTCTCCCTAATTTCTATGCGAACGCATCCAGCATTTGCAGAAACAATAGCGAGTCCTCTTTTGTGCTTCCGGGTACATGTGAGATAGCAGAGCCATTACCTCAGCAATGTGATTCCAGGCTCCGATATGGCTGCATTATACATTCTTCTGAGCAATCTCATATCAAGTCCTTCGTCCCCCCCCCCCCCCCCACCTCCCCCACCCACAGCCTCTCCTGGGTGCTCCATTCTCATTAACATGATGAGAAACTATCTAAATAAGTAGCTCAATGGGAATTCTCCAACCTACGGCTCTTCTGCGGATCATTCAATTTCTCCCGTCATTTTCCAAGCCATAGCGTTACCTGGTTTCCTAAATCATTCTCATTGCAGAGATCCCAGCAATAGTGAGACAGCTGTGGTTAGTCCCTATGAAGGCCTCTGCAGTGACCCGCGCCAGGCATCAATTAGGGTTAGGAGTAAATTCATTCGGAAGGTGCACCGTGGCCAGAGCTTGGGAGGACGGGACAAAGATCAAATTAAGTTGTGCAAACAGATTCAAATTTGCAAAGTACGCTCACGTCCTAACTCTGACATGTGACGCCCAGTTCTAGTGTAACATGCAGAAGAGACGGCTACTGTTTCCCATGTATGCACAACGTAGATTATCTAGGTGCATGTTGCCCTTTAGTGGTATTGTCCCTGCAAGAGACCCTACAAGCCACATTAATATTCTGATTGTGCCAAACGTCATACATACGATGCGGCCCACACACCTGGAGAGACTGTGTGATGCCAGTGTTCATTACTAGGCTAATGAGGGCATTAAGGTGGCGCATTTCTAGAGATGAGCGGATTCGGTTTTACTCGGTTTTACTCGGTTCTCAAAACCGAATCTTATTGGCTATCCAAAACACGTGACATCCGTGAGCCAATTAGATGCCGTTTTGAGAACCGAGTAAAACCGAGTAAAACCGAACCCGCTCATCTCTAGCATTTACTGCACAGCGACTTGGGAAAGCAGAAAATATAAACCGGCCAAACCGTGTACAGCAAAACAGTGCGTCTCGCTTTGAGTGGTGACGCCATTTTAGAGTTCCTACTTAAACATACAGAGAAGCGGTGGATTGCAAAGTACGTTTACCCCTAAGTGTCTACAGGCTACACCTTACATGTGACGTATCTGAGGTCACCGCTGCACCATGCCATATGGTCTTCTGTGCTTCCTATATCTATAGCCATCTTCTGGGTGAAAATATCCCTAGTTCTGTCTTTATTCCTGACTAAGGGGGTGATGCAGAGATGGACGCTGCAATGCTAAACTATGCTAATGCCACAGGAGGAGTCTGAGGGTTAGAGAGGCCTACTGCATCGCAACCATCCATGCTATTCTGACAGACGTTCCAGGGCGGTGGATGACTGAGGTGTAGAAAGATGCAGTTTTGTCGACTTCGGCGACCATGTACCGTCGGACATTCTGAGCAACTCAAATGTCCAATGGTGTGGCCGAAGTCTGGAGCATCCAGAGAAAACCTACGCAAGCATGGGAAGACAATACAAACTCCACACATATAGGGCCCTGCTCAAAATATTACCCATGACCCAAGCAGTGAAATAACAATCCTAACCACTGGGCTCACATGCATGAATAGGTGTGTGTGTTTGTATGTATGCATACTGTATGTATAAAGTTTTACAAAAATGTGATAGCTATTCTTATGAGAACTATTTGCAGCAATAGAGTAGGGCCTGCAGTATAGTGGGGTCCCTTGCCGGGGGCTGCAGGCTTAAATGCATTCATCAATACATGAACTAAAACTCCACTGTTTATTATTGTTAGTTAATAGCGAGTGCAGAGCCCCTGTGATTTCTATTTAAACAATGTGGTCACATGCTGTGCTGCACCCCAAATCTAGGAACAGATGATTGCTGTGGAATAGTGCTATATCTATTATATGGAGTATTAGTTCCAATCATAATTGTGTGAGTGGTTAAATATTGCACGGACAAAGGGCGTGCGATGGTTGCAACGGCGTGAACAGCGCACGCAGGGCCTGATGAATCATGTAGTAGGCGCTGTGGTTTGGGGAGTGGCGGGTGCGGGGAAGATGCTATGGGGAAGGGGGTCCGGGGGTGCCACAGGTGGGGGAGAGGCTGGTGCGTTTGTGGTGCGGGTGGGGGAGGGGCTGGTGTGTGGGTGCCACGGGTGGGGTCCTGAACCAAAGCGGGTGGGGGAGGAGCGGTTGCAGGGGTGCCGCGGGTGGGGGAGGGGCGGGTGCGGGGGTACTGTGGGTGGGGGAGGGTGTACGGAGCCACTGCGGGTGGGGGAGGAGCGGTTGCAGGGGTGCCGCGGGTGGGGGAGGGGCGGGTGCGGGGGTACTGTGGGTGGGGGAGGGTGTACGGAGCCACTGCGGGTGGTATAGGAGGGGGGGGGGGGGGCGTGCCGCGGACAACCTTACAGAATCACCTGACCACCTGTCCCATGAAGTCATCTTACACATGATCTGAAATTTCGTAAAACTGCAGATCTTCTACTCAAACTCAAAAAAGCAATGAAACGCCGTCCATTAAAGAGGGGATCGCAAAAGAGCGCACTGGGCAAGTGGGGGAGGCATAATAGCCTTTGACAGAGTATATTTATAAAATGCAAATCCCCAAGGGAGGGGAAGGGCAAAAGAAATCAGGTACAATTCGAGGTGCACTCTACCCAACTAACAATTTTAAATATTGTTTAACAAAAATGTATATCCACAACAGTAATAGCAAATAAAGGCTTAAATGCCCATGAACCTAAATTATTGCCTGAAACTATTTTTCTTGTGGGACTGAATATGTCCTTTATTAATAGAGCGAAATATTAAAATCAAAAGAAAAAGATGTGATAGAAAATAGACATAATGTGAATAAAGATTTAAAAACAAAGCTGATGTGTTATTCCCTTTATGTACTTCCTTATAATTATTTCAAATGTACATACACATGCATATACTTGTACAGCACTGTGTCACACCTATGATTTCCATGTTAAATGGAGCTTGTACCATGTATCACAGAAGGAAATGTATTACCTTGCTTTTGAGTCACGAACTAATATTCAGATATTGCAACAATGAAACTCTAATCCTGTCATACACACTATTGAGTATGGTAAGGTAAATGTAATAAATTGGGATAGATGAAACACTGTTGCTAAGTATGTGACTCATGCAATGAATCCTGGAGCTATGCACAGTACAAATCGTAAAGAAGACTACAAAGAAGACAAGATAACCCTGGTAGGGAGCACTCTTATCTGAGGTAACAGAATTAATTAATGTGTATTAATGAAATAATCTTAAAATTACAAATTTTATTAGATATGCCTTAAAAATTTAAGTCTACACAGTCCGTGTGAATTCACTAATAAATATGTGATCATTTGCGAAAATATATTGAGAGATATGGTCTTATCTAGATGACCTCAGTCAAAACAATTCTATATGTTCAAGTCCGTCTACGTAATAATTCCCTTACCACTGGTGTGTGGCTAAGTAAGAATATGTTAAAAATTGGACAATGTGACCATCATCTTTATCATTTGTATAGCCCATATACAAATTCTCAGGGCAATAAGTTTGAATCATAGGTCACTGATAGATTATTTTTAGTTGGGTCACCTATACACCAGTATGAGGCCCAATTAACAAAGAGAAGTGTCTGTGAAGCCGTTTCTCAGAAATATAGTGGACATGGGCATGCCATCAGTCAGCCATGTAGTGGTGCCACCTGTGTGAAAAAATGATAATTTATGTTAAATCACACGCATATACAAAATGAAGGGGTGTGAGGCACCAGTACTTAAAAAAAAACTTTTTTGTTCTATGTCAAATAGTCCTGTGTTAATTACCCAGAAGGAAATCAATTTACCTTAAATATGGATCACAGTCGCTGCTATGTAGAGGTATGAGGTACATGTGCCTCCATTTTCAGCAGTTGTCAACCATTCCGCTTACTGGGTTAAGGAAGGGGTGTGAGGTATCAGTGCTTAAAGACAGCTATCTGGATAATCAGTTGCTTCGTATCAAACAGTCATGTAATGGTCGCACCAAGAAAGTTATGCCTCAGTTATCAACAGCTAGATACACCCATGTCTTGAGAGATAATTATTTTCTGAAAAAAACTCACGCCGTACCACTCCAAATCTCTTTGCCATAATTTCTTCCACATACATCCCAGCAGTTTGAGCAGGAGAACTAAAATTGATTTGTCAGTGCTTGATGACAGCTATCTGGAGAAACAGTTGTTTGGTGTCAAATGGTCATATGATGATTGCATCGGAGAAATTGTACCTCAGTAATCAACAACTGGATCCACCCATATCTGAGAGATAATCCACTTCTAAGGAACTCACAGCATACTCACTAAGAGACCTTTTTTAGAGTTGTTAATTACAATCGTGCTTTAACAGAGGTATGAGGCACATATACCTCATTTTTTCAGCAGCTACCAAGCGGTTTCAAAATGCTGAATTCATGAAATAGTGAAAATTTATTACAATCATACTTTGACAGAGGTGTAAGGCATATATATCTCATATATTGATTCAGTGCTATTCTCAGTGGGCAACCTCAGAACAGCAACATGTCTTATGACAATGTATCACTTTTTTGACATAGGATCAACATTTAATTACAATTTTTTTACTAGGTTGCTGGCAGTAGCTGAAAATACATAGTAGGGAAAGCTGATTGTTACATTCAGTGAGCTCTAATAGTGGCTGTAACTATTGGCAGTAGCTGAAATTTGCATAGGAGGGAACAGCCGATTATGATAATCAGTGAGCTCTAATTGTGGCTGTGATTATCTCTACTACCTTTTTGTCTAAACTATTGGGGTGTATGTAGGAAGATACAAGGCATCAGAGAGTACTTGCTATAGTCTCCTTGCTTGATACCTCCTCTTCCTTCCTTCTGGCCAAGTTGGGTGCACCTACCCTCTCTCATTCCTCGTCCTATACCTGCTGGCAAGACGGGAGAACAGCAGAAGGGGGGTCTATCTGTATCTTGGCCACTTCACACACCTCTATGTGTTTAAAGAACAAATTACCATGTTATGAATTCAGCATTCCTAAACTGGCTGGCAGTTGTTGAGAAATTGAGATATATATGCCTTACACCTCTGTCAAAGTATGATTGTAATAAATTTTCACTATTACATGAATTCAGCATTTTGAAACCGCTTGGTAGCTGCTGAAAAATTGAGGTATTTGTGCCTCATACCTCTGTCAAGACATGATTGCAATTAACACCTGTTTTTGAATTCAGCATTCTGAAATTGCTTGGTAGCTGCTGAAAAATTGAGGTATATGTGCCTCATACCTCTGTTAAAGCACGATTGTAATTAACAACTCTAAAAAAGGTCTCTTAGTGAGTATGCTGTGAGTTCCTTAGAAGTGGATTATCTCTCAGATATGGGTGGATCCAGTTGTTGATTACTGAGGTACAATTTCTCCGATGCAATCATCATATGACCATTTGACACCAAACAACTGTTTCTCCAGATAGCTGTCATCAAGCACTGACAAATCAATTTTAGTTCTCCTGCTCAAACTGCTGGGATGTATGTGGAAGAAATTATGGCAAAGAGATTTGGAGTGGTACGGCGTGAGTTTTTTTCAGAAAATAATTATCTCTCAAGACATGGGTGTATCTAGCTGTTGATAACTGAGGCATAACTTTCTTGGTGCGACCATTACATGACTGTTTGATACGAAGCAACTGATTATCCAGATAGCTGTCTTTAAGCACTGATACCTCACACCCCTTCCTTAACCCAGTAAGCGGAATGGTTGACAACTGCTGAAAATGGAGGCACATGTACCTCATACCTCTACATAGCAGCGACTGTGATCCATATTTAAGGTAAATTGATTTCCTTCTGGGTAATTAACACAGGACTATTTGACATAGAACAAAAAAGTTTTTTTTTTAAGTACTGGTGCCTCACACCCCTTCATTTTCTATATGCGTGTGATTTAACATAAATTATCATTTTTTCACACAGGTGGCACCACTACATGGCTGACTGATGGCATGCCCATGTCCACTATATTTCTGAGAAACGGCTTCACAGACACTTCTCTTTGTTAATTGGGCCTCATACTGGTGTATAGGTGACCCAACTAAAAATAATCTATCAGTGACCTATGATTCAAACTTATTGCCCTGAGAATTTGTATATGGGCTATACAAATGATAAAGATGATGGTCACATTGTCCAATTTTTAACATATTCTTACTTAGCCACACACCAGTGGTAAGGGAATTATTACGTAGACGGACTTGAACATATAGAATTGTTTTGACTGAGGTCATCTAGATAAGACCATATCTCTCAATATATTTTCGCAAATGATCACATATTTATTAGTGAATTCACACGGACTGTGTAGACTTAAATTTTTAAGGCATATCTAATAAAATTTGTAATTTTAAGATTATTTTATTAATACTCATTAATTAATTCTGTTACCTCAGATAAGAGTGCTCCCTACCAGGGTTATCTTGTCTTCTTTGTAGTCTTCTTTACGATTTGTGCTTCTATACCCTTGGGAGCACCACTGACCGTCAAAATTCATTGTTACCAACAATACCATTTTGGTTATAGGTATACAATTGACCAATTAAAAGGGAAAAATATCCCAAGAGTGTCAGTTAATTCTGAGGTAGCTATATTTTGTTCAATTAGTAATCCTGTGCGGCCTTCCCCAAATCTCCCCCCTACCTCCCTTTTTTTGTAGCTATGCACAGTACAGAAGCCTTGCAATGTAACATATACTACCCACACACAGAAAGAGCTGGTTGGGGATATGTTTTAGAATGACAACATATATAGAGTCATATGCAGACATATGAATTAATCTCTCATTTATAGTGTCAGTCCACAATGATAAATTGCCTTATTACACTATATTAGATTGTATCTGCTCAGTGAATCGCAGTAATATTTAAAGCCCACTGGTCATATTTATGACGTATTGCAGAAAGATATTCGGTGAGTATGTGGAGAAGGTAAGTTGATATCTCCTGCATAATGTCATTAGACAGTAATGGGCTATCTTGCTACACTGTATTGAGTTGGAATCACAGCAGTACTATATATCTACTGTTCGTGCTAGTGATATATCGTTCTTGATACAAACAGATACTAGATAAATATACAGGAATAAGTGTTATAGAAAAAATATGTTAATATCTCCTGTATGATATTAATACGCAGTAGTTGGCTATCTAGCTGCACTGTATTAGATTATATCGATTTTAGTAACACACGGCAGCACTTTATACCCGCTATCCGTGCTTGTGATATATAGTTCTTATTACACACAGATGTTTAATAAATATGCAGGAGGAATATAAGTCTCTTATTCCTGTTATGCCTGTATGTGTCGATATTTCATATATAGTACAAATTAGCCACAGTCAGCTCTCATATTGGAGGATCTTAAATTGTGCCTGTACAAAACGGTAGCAGCTCTTAAATAGCGTTAACCATACTTAATTGTATATGTGCAGGTGTATTACACCCTGCATAAATAACAGGAGATAGTAACCCTGTATATGATTTGACACAATCAGTGAATCAGTATATATATATATATATATATATATATATATATATATATATATATATATATATATATATATATATATATTACACTGTATATTATTAGTATGCAGCTATAGATCAATTAACAATAGCACTGAGTGTTCACTGAACACGAGGACAGTGTTACATGCAAATTGTGTCTGAAGGAGTAATCACTGAATTTTTCTCTATGTTAGATATAAATCCCCTGCTATCTCTCGTGTTGAGTCTAAATGACAGCGTGATCCACAGCACTAAAGTGGAGTATTGCTAAATATGAGAGGCAACCGTGCAAGCACTCTCTCTATAACATTGGTACAATAGCTCTCAATTATATAACATAAGTCTCAAAGCATGTAGTGTAACATTTGCACATTTAACTATTAATAGTGATTCGGGAACACATAGCAAAAGCCTATGCGCATTTCACTCCTATTGAGCTTCCTCAGGGCGCGGGTGGGGGAGGGGCGGGTGTGGTGGTACTGTGGGTGGGGGAGGGGGTCCGGAGCCACTGCGGGTGGTATAGGAGGGGGTGTGTGGGGGTGCCGTGGACAACCTTACAGAATCACCTGACCACCTGTCCCATGAAGGCTTCTTACACATGATCTGAAATTTCGTAAAACTGCAGATCTTCTACTCAAACTCAAAAAAGCAATGAAACGCCGTCCATTGAGGAGGGGGTCGCAAAAGAGTGAACTGGGCAAGTGGGGGAGGCATAATAGCCTTTGACAGAGTATATTTGTGTCCATATTATTCCGTCATCATAACAGATGGCACTAATTATAACATCTGTGTAATTAGTATTACTAACATCTGAACTCTCTCATCCGTTGTGAGATTTATTTTTTATGTAAAGTGTATTTTTAAATTTATGGATTAAAAAAACAAAAAAAAAAACACTTATCAGGAAAAATCTTCCTGGGTTCACACTGGTGTTTCTGATCACCAGTGAGGCTTATGTAAGGCAATGCCTCAACCTCTGCACTAATCCCCACTGTGATAGAGAAGGTAACTGAGGTGCAGGGATTCAGGGGTAGATCCTCCGATACGGGGGAGAAGTGGTATCAGCACACGGATACCAATGCTCCCCCATGTATGACTATATGGGAATAATCCCTGGTGGTCCGCATGCAGGAAGCACGTCGCTGTGCAGGGGAATGTATGAAAGTAGCACAGACTGTTCTGACAGCTGCAGGTGTCGCTGCCCTATTCACCATAGCAGGCACATCGCTGTCCTGGGCTGCGGCAGCTTCTGGCTCCAGGCTGCATGTGAGATCCTGTGCATGTCCAGTGGAGCCGGCCGGGGGAGAGACACAGCGCATCAACACTAGGCTGATGCACTGTGGGGGTGCGACGAGATTGCCGGAGAGGGGAGTTTTCACTCCACCGCTTCGGCAGACAAGACGTTAATACATCTTGTCAATGTAGCTTCCTGATTTGCCTCGGTGATGATCCGTGCCATTATGATACATCTGCCCCCCCCCCCCCGTAACTGATTTGTTAAGGGGGGGGTAGCTGGTCACAGCAGCTGCGGGGGGGGGGGGGGGGGGGGGGGGTTGCTGATCACAGCAGCTGCATGGGGTTGCCAATCACACCAGCTGTGGGGGGGTTAGCCGATCACAGTAGCTGCAGGGGGGGGGGGGGGGGGGCGGAGGGAGCTGATTACAGCAGCTGTGCGGGGGGGTAGCTGATCAGGGCAGCTGCGGGGGGGGGGGGGAGCTGACTGATCACAGCAGCTGCTGGGAGAGGGGGGTTGCTGATCACAGCAGCTGCATGGGGCGGGGGGTTGCTGATCACAGCAGCTGCTGGGGGAGGAATGGAGCTGATCACAGCAGCTGCTGGAGGGGGGGGGAGGTGATCACAGCAGCTGCTGGAGGGGGGGGGGGGGGAGGTGATCACAGCAGCAGCTGGAGGGGGGAGCTGATCACAGCAGCTGCTGGGGAAGGAATGGAGCTGATCGGGGTTGCTGAAGGGAAAAGTGATAGGGGGAATCAGTTATTTGTGGAAGCAGCTGTTCACATTTTCCACTTATTCCAATTAAGATTATTCCAAATTTCTCATTTTTTATTTTTTGGGCCTGGAATTTAGCATGCAGCACCAAGCGATGGTTCTACGTGTACACCCCAATAGAGGAACGCCTCTTCTAGCTGTTACAAGTTCACAGCTGAAGAAAGTTTGGAGACCCCGGTTGGCTGCCGTTGGATCTACTGCCGGAGAGGACTATTTGTGATAGTCAGATGATACTTGCTGTACATACACTCTTTTTACCCGCCCTTGTTATCATTGAAGATGTAGTTCATTACACATAATGCGCCATACCGGTGGTAACGTGGTCAGGGTTTGAGCGCAGTCACCTAGGCGGAATTTACCTTGTTAGTGTTGTATCCAGGCGGGTTCGGGGTGACGGGGTCACTGACTGAGCAATAAAGGATAGCGTCTGATAGCCCTGCAGGAGACAAACACACGACAGCAGCTGTTAGTGGGTCACATCCTGCCACAGAGTAACACAACAGCTAAATGTACGACATAGGTGTCACCACACAGCACGGCAACACAACATCTTTCCAGCTTATGGTTAACAGATCAGAGCGGGTGACAAAACAACTATATTACAGTATAACAGGTCATTGCAGTCACACAGGCTCAGCACTGTCACATGGAACCTTTACATCACTACACAGCCCTGGAATCAGCCCCAAAACACAGTAACAGAGGATCGATTCCACAGAGAGTGATGCCCCATGTGACACCGGACTGGGCTCTGAGGCTGTATGCAAGCGATTACCTCCTAGGGATCCGTTACACTGCAGGTTACTGTGTGACATAGTGGGTTCCTGCCACCTCGTCCTCTTCCCCCATTACTTTACACTTCTGTTATTCTCTCCCTCTCACCAGGCGGCACTGCCTCCTCTTCCTTCAAGCATGCCCTCGTCTCCGACATTTTTCAAAAACCCACCTTTGATCCGAACACTCTTTCCAACTACTGCCCCATCTCTCTACCCCCTTTTGCCTCCAACTCCTTAAGTGTATTGTGCCTTTCTTTCCTCCCACTCCCTGCTTATTCAGTCTGGCTTCCGTCCTCTCCACTCCACTGAAACTGCCCTCACGAAAGTCTGCAATGACCTCCTTGCTACTTAATCCAAAGGCCACTACTCTCTGCTTATTCTATTGACCTTTCTCCTGCTTTTGACACTGTGGACCACCCTCTCCTCCTGCAAATCCTTCACTCCCTTGGTCTGTGTGATGCTGCCCTCACTTGGCTGTCCTCCTACCTCTCTGACCGTTCCTTCCATCTCATGACTCCACCTCCCCCCACACATTTCCCCTAACTGTAGGTGTCCCCCAAGGTTCTGATCTGGGACCTCTCTTATTCTCCCTCTATACATCATCCCTAAATGAGCTCATTAGCTCTTTTGAACTCCAATATCATCTCTACGCTGATGATACTCTATCTACCTTTCCTCCCTGGACCTCTCCCCCACTCTCCTCACTCGTATCTCCAGCTGTCTCTCTGCTATCTCTTCCTAGATGTCCCAGCACTTCTTAAACTTAACATGTCTAAGACCGAGCTGATCATCTTCCCACCCTCCCGCATAACTTCACCTCCCACACTCTCTATTGATGGCACTATTGTCTCCTCCAGCCCCCAAGTGCGCTGTCTTGGAGTTATCCCGGACTCCTCCCTCTCCTTCACACCACACACTCAGCACCTCTCACAAACCTGCCGTTTTCATCTCAAAAATATTTACAGGATCAGACCCTTTCTCACCCAGGACGCTACTAAGACCCTCATCCACTCACTGGTCGTCTCCGGATGGGACTAATGTAACCTCCTTCAATCTATCCTCAATGCTGCTGTGAGGCTCATCTTCCTCACCAAATGCAGCATGTCCACCTCCCCTCTCCTTCAGAATCCAATTCAATCTTCTCCACACTCACTTACAAAGCCCTCACCCACTCCTCTCCCATTTACATCCCTGATCTTATCTCCCTACATGCTCCTGTCCACCCCTCTTCACTCCAAAAATTCATGCTGCCTCTCCTGTCTACTTCCAGTCCTGATTTTGCACATGCTGCTCCCTACCTCTGGAATTCTCTCCCTTTCTGACCCTCCACCTCTCTACAAAACTTAAAATTGGCTCAAGACTCACTTCTTCATCAAAGCAATCCAGTTCTCATCCTAATCCTCTGTCCCACCCTCACTGTATCTCCCCTATGTGTCACCCGTCTGTCTGTCCTCCCCTACAGAGCGTATGCTCTAACAAGCAGCTCTCTTCCCTCACGTGCTTCTCCTTCCCTAACCTATACTATTATCTGCTACCCAATGCCTTCAGCCCTCAGTGTCTGCCGCCCGGCTGCTTATTTGAGTGTGATGACCACTGATGAAGCATTGTATAGATACCATGTACCTGTCCTGCAGTGTAAGTCGCTGTTTTCTTGTTTTGCTCATTGATTTCTGTACTTTGTTAGGCGCCGCAGAACCCTTGTGGCGCCATAAAGGGAAATACTAATTTCTGACTTTTCCTGCCCTGTTGCTCTTCTTGTGCTGGAGACAGTGAGAAAGTCACACTGCATGACACTTTAAGCCCACTATACATAAAACACCACTGGTACCTGAGGCACTTTGTGCCTCACACCTCAGTTATGGCGCTTATTTCTACTGAACCGATGGCTCATGAATTTGCCGGCCTCCCCTGTGTCCTAGAGACAGGTGTATGTGGTGGAGTAATAACCGGAAACATTACAGATCTAGTAGAGGGCGCGCAGACGAGGCTCCCAGATGCACTTACCTGCAAACTTCCCAACTCCGTGCTTATATTCCTCCAGGACCTCCTGGTGTTCCGCCCTGAAACAAGCACAGCACAAAGGCTCAGCGCAATAACCCACCACCGGCCCCCCACACACCCCTCCCAGTCCCTGAGGGGTGAAGTATATTAGTTAGACATTCAGCATGTCGATAAGGGTGTTGTCTCGACATTGTTACAATGTCGACACGCAGGTTCTCTTCTTATTCTGACTATAACTCTCCTGGAAATGCCAACATTAACGTCTACTGTCAACATTGCTAATGTCAGCATATTAATGGCATTCCAACCCTGAGAGGTGTTACAGCCACACCCAGGGGCTGATCTGGGAGCAAAATAGAAACCATGCTGCACTACAGGGGGTAATTACATTTGCTGTTTGCATGCAGGGTAAATACCGGATACTTTTGCATGGACCCCACACATGCTGGGCCGATTTATGCTTCTACTGCAATGTGGATCTGAGCCCAAACCTACATCTCCCTGCACATGTTACATCTCCCCCTGCAGTGCAGCATGGTATTATCAAAGTGTACATCTGCCATCTGCCCTCCTGCAGTGCTGCATTGTATTATTCTATTGGAAAACGCGATGTTTGATTGTGTTACCAAACCGATGCTCACGTTCTGGTCCTCAGCACAAGTGGCAGAAGCGTGGCAATATCACATCACATGATCACTGCTCCTACAATAGGGGCCCATCCTAAATTCTGCCCGCCCCTCTTCAGGCACCCAGCAGCTGCTCTCCATTATAATGCTATGACTGGCACATAGGAAAAAGCTCTAACAACAGGTGCTCACAGCAGAGCAATACAGGGGTTAAACTGGCAATGGGTGGCATTGGATCATTACTGGGCATGGCAGAAGATGACCCACAGATCACCGTTATCCCTGGGTCATCTTAATGCCCGCATTATAACTGGCCCCAATAATCGGGTGATTATTGCAATGTGCCAGAAGGACAGTGGTTTATACGGCAATGGTCTGATGATAATGTGACGGCCGAGGCTTACAGGGTGGAGAGCGTGACATGAGTAACAGGCGGGACGCCTTCGATGGTCTGCAGGGTATCATGGGTAAGATGAGGCGGGGATGCAGTCTTTGTGTACAGGAGGCAGCCTGGAACCTCCAGGGTCTTCTCCCCGTTCTGGCCCAAGCTGGTAATGACCCCGAGGCGAGCTCTACTTGTCACTTTACTGATCGTCAGCTTCATCATCATAGAGGGACACTACCGCCAGAGGCTGGAGAGAAAAGACAGAGTGAGAGAAGACAACAACAATGGGAGACAACACGAACAGGAAACTATAAACTTTAGTAAATGTTGGAGGCACCAATCCATGCTGGTTACAGTGGTGCATTATTTTTGTTATCCCTTACTGATATGGTGCCACAAGGGGTCCGCAGCGCATTCCAAAGTACATAGATAGAACAGTATAAACACACACAAAATAAACTGAGGGAAGGAAAAGCACAAAAGGGAGGAGGGCCCTGCTCGCAAAAGCTTACAATCTAAAGGTGTATGCACAATACTACTGATCTAGGGTCTCAGCCTTGTACACAGACTGTGCTGTGTATAGAGTGTGACCCCTGAGCCGCTGGCTAAGCGAGAGAGGACGGATGGACGGACCCCTCCTCCTGTGTTTTCCTATGATAAGGGCTCTTCTTTAGAATGAGGGCGCCCACCCTATCTCACTCCAAAGGGCATCTTACCAGGACTCCCCATATCTCCTCACAAAGTGGATTGTAAAGAGACACCCCACTACATAACGGGGGAGCCCGGGACCTCCTCCACTGCTTAACCTGGGACCCTGGCAGCAAAACAGCCACCTCCGTGATGCGGGAAACCGTCAATGATTGAATCCAATGAGCTGTGATGTGGGATCAATGTTTTCGCACATGCATATGAGCTGCAGTGCACACGCGAGTGCAGGAAGATTTTAGTTGCAAAGTCAGCAACAGGAAGTGAGCGTTTGGGCGTGGTAACAGGAAGTGGTCATGTGAACGCAGGCGTATCATGGCCGTTCAGATGGCGTTTTCTGGGCGTGCATTATATTACCGGCTCTGCTCACACTTGCTACTGGAGAGTCCTGTGCGTCCCGAGAGAGCAGCACGACCCAGCTCAGACTCTGCGTGGCGACCTGACGTGCGACATGGCGGCACTGTATGCAACAGATACGATCGCAGGGAGCGTCCTCATGCACGGGTTAGTTTCTGCCCATATTAGCATATAATCGCAACTGCATACAGCAAAAAACTGCGACAGGAGTAGGAAGCGCGTGAATGACCCTCAGCGTCCCCGCATAACCCCCGTCTAACGGGTCACGTGACTGCATGGTGCACCCACATGTCCCGCATCAGGTAACTGACCACACAATGTCCCTACAGGCATTGCGTCAGACACCCACTCAGTGACCCCACATATAACTCACGTGTTGTGTCTACGTTCCCTTCGTGATCAGGACCAGGAAGTGACAGCACGAGAGGGCAGGAGAGAACTTCCGCCCTTACAGCACTTAAATGTTTTATTCGTTCTCCGTTCGTCTGAGGTTATTTTGTGTTATCTTTGCACCATTGTTCGCTCGCTACAGGTTACTATTCCAAATAGTTTGTGACATGGACCCAGGGGGTTATGGGAAAGGTCCTCTCCACGAAGGGTAACTAGACGCTACCCTACCCGGCAGACAGCAGTCCAGTGGCGCTTGCTTCTGGCGTCAACGATCCCTCCAATCAACGCCATTTACGTCATCACCCGCGACCCGCTATTTCTAACGCGGGGTCACAAATTGGTTCGTAACCATGGACACAGAGGACGCTTCCGTTCTGGCGCAGAGCATGGCGGGACTTGTAGTCCTGTCACGTGTCAGCGCTCTCTGCGGGAAGGTGTCAGGAACCACAGCGGACTACAGCTTCCGGCATCCCCTGCGACTGCTCCTCCGCCGGTCACTCAGTCCGGACTCAGGCCGGAGAGAGGATGTTATCTGGGGCCACCGACACCCACAGCAAGCCGGGCCTGTACCGCTGGCGGAGGGAGAGCAAGGGGCCGGCCAGCAAGGTGACTCTATGGGGGGAATTCAAATGTTTTAAAGGTCGGTTGGGTGTCTGTTTTTTCCTATCTAATAGACAGGAAAAAACAGACACCCAACTGACTTTTCAAACAATTGAATATCCCCCCTATGTGTACTGGTGTCATCCTAATGGCGGGGCCCTGTAATAGGGACATTTTACTGACATAGTCCCTTACTGACACCCTCTGTGTGTTACACTTACTGACATCTTTCCTTACTGAAACCTTCTGTGTGTTACCCTTACCCATACTGACATCTTCCCTACACCCTCTGTGTGTGTGCTTCCCATACTGACATCTTCCCTTACTGATATCTTCCCTTACTGACATTCTCTGTGTGTTACCCTTACTGACATCTTCCCTTACTGACACCCTCTGTGTGTGTGCTTCCCATACTGACATCTTCCCTTACTGATATCTTCCCTTACTGACATTCTCTGTGTGTTACCCTTACTGACATCTTCCCTTACTGACACCCTCTGTGTGTGTGCTACCCATACTGACATCTTACCTTACTGACACCTTCTATATTTCCTTACTGACACCCTCTGTGTGTGTTTCCCATACTGACATCTTCCCTTACTGACACATTCTGTGTGTTACTCTTACTGACATCTTCCCTAACTGACACTTTGTGTGTTACCCTTACTGACATCTTCCCTTACTGACTTCCTCTGTGTGCTACCCAATCTGACACCCTCTGTGTGTTACCTTTACTGACATCTTCCCTTACGGACTCCCTCTGTGTGCTACCCATACTGACATCTTCCCTTACTGACACATTATCTGTGTGTTACCCTTACTGACATCTTCCCTTACTGACACCCACTGTGTGTGTGCTACCCTTACTGACATATTCCCTTACTGACACTGTGTGTGTGTGTGTGTGTGTGTGTGTGTTACCCTTACTGACATCTTCCCTAACTGACACCCTCTGTGTGTTACCCTTACTGACATCTTCCCTTGCTGACACCATGTGTGTGTGTGCTGCCCTTAGTGACATCTTCCCTTACTGACACCCTCTGTGTGTTACCCTTACTAACATATTCCCTTACTGACACCCTGTGTGTTACCCTTACTGACACTCTTTGTGTTACACTTACTGACACAGTGTGTGTGTTACCCTTACTGACATCTTCCCTTACTGACACCCTCTGTGTGTGTGTGTGCTACCCTTACTGACATCTTCTCTTATTGACACCCTCTCTGTGTCACTCTTACCGTCATATTCCCTTACTGACACTCTGTGTGTTACCCTTAGTGACACTGTGTGTGTGTGTGTGTGTGTGTGTTTGTTTGTTACCTTTACTGACATCTTCCCTTACTTACACCATGTGTGTGTGCTACCCTTACTGACATCCTCTGTGTGTGTTACCCTTACTTACATATTCCCTTACTGACTCCGTGTGTGTGTGTGTGTGTGTGTGTGTGTGTGTGTGTGCGTGTGTGTGCGTGCTACCCATACTGACATCTTCCCTTACTGACACATTCTCTGTGTGTTACCCTTACTGACATCTTCACTAATTGATACCGTGTGTGTGTGTGTGTGTGTGCTACCCTTAGTGACATTTTCCCTTACTGACACCCTCTGTGTGTTACACTTAGTGACACCGTGTGTGTGTGTTATCCTTACTGACATCTTCCCTTACTGATACCCTGTGTGTGTGTTTTGCTACCCTTATTGACATCTTCTATTGACACCCTCTCTGTGTGTTACCCTTACTAACATCTTCCCTGACACCCGCTGTGTTACTCTTACTGACATACTGCCTTACTGACACCCTCAGTGTGTTACCTTTAGTGATACCCTGTGTGTGTTTGTTTGTTACCTTTACTGAAATCTTCCCTTACTGACACCGTGTGTGTGTGCTACCCATACTGACATCCTCTCTGGGTGTTACCCTTACTGACACCCTCCCTTACTGACACCCTCTCTGTGTGTTATTAGCCCCGCCGCAATTTTAGCCTATCACAACGGCCAGGTATCGTGATTATTGACCGTCCCGGTATCCAATTAGAGGCTGTTTTGATCGGCCTAAATAGGACCTGCTATCGCATGAAAACACATGGCGATAGCTGCCGGCATCGGGGGGAAAGGATGTCTGCATAGGGGCTAATAGGACATCATGCACTCCAACATTTTACACATTAAAACCAGTACAAATTAGGGAAGGGGCGTGGTCACGGCCCCTTTCCTATACTTTCAGTGACAATTTGGAGAGTCAAAAATCAGTACAAAGCCCTTTTTGTCAGGTACAGACCATAAAAAAAAAGGTATGTGATAGCCCCCTGTGTGTCACACCCATTACAGTCCCTCAGCTGCCAGGGTGTCACACCCATTTCTGTCCCCTTAGCTCCTGGTGTGTCACACCCATTACTGTCCCTCAGCTCCCGGTGTGTCACACCCATTACTGTCCCTCAGCTCCCGGTGTGTCACATCCATTACTGTCCCTCAGCTCCCGGTGTGTCACACCCATTACTGCCCCTCAGCTCCCGGTGTGTCAGACCCATTACTGCCCCTCAGCTCCCGGTGTGTCACACCCATTACTGTCCCTCAGCTCCCGGTGTGTCACACCCATTACTGTCCCTCTGCTCCCGGTGTGTCAGACCCATTACTGTCCCTCAGCTCCCGGTGTGTCACACCCATTACTGTCCCTCAGCTCCCGGTGTGTCACATCCATTACTGTCCCTCAGCTCTGATGTGTCACATCCATTACTGTCCCTTAGCTCCCGGTGTGTCACACCCATTACTGTCCCTTAGCTCCCGGTGTGTCACACCAATTACTGTCCTTCAGCTCTGATGTGTCACATCCATCACTGTCCCTCAGCTCCCGGTGTGTCACACCCATTACTGTCCCTCAGCTCCTGTTGTGTCACACCCATTACTGTCCCTCAGCTCCTGTTGTGTCACACCCATTACTGTCCCTCAGCTACCGGTGTGTCACATCCATTACTGTCCCTCAGCTCCCGGTGTGTCACACCCATTACTGTCCCTCAGCTCCCGGTGTGTCACATCCATTACTGTCCCTCAGCTCCCGGTGTGTCACATCCATTACTGTCTCTCCGCTCCCTGTGTGTCACATCCATTACTGTCCCCTAAGCTCCCTGTGTGCCACATTCATTACTGTCCCTCAGCTCCCGGTGTGACACAGCCATTACTGTCCCTCATCTCCATATGTGTCACGCCCATTACTGACCCCTCAGCTCCCCGTGTCACCTCTGTTCTTGTCCCCTCATCTCCATATGTGTCACGCCCATTACTGTCCCCTCAGCTCCCTGTGTCACCTCTGTTATCGTCCTCTCATCTCCATGTGTGTCACGCCCATTACCTCAGCATCCTGTGTGCCTCATTAGTGACCACATTATTTCAGGATCAGCGTTTAGTGAATACATTGATGCCTCAGGAGGTATTTCTTACTATTATATATAAAGTTACATAAAGCATGCGTGCACAAATGATAAATGTGGGATCACTGGATTTGGTCCTTTTTCTCTTACGTCCTAGAGGATGCTGGGGTCCACATTAGTACCATGGGGTATAGATAGGTCCACTAGGAGCCATTGGCACTTTAAGAGTTTGAGAGTGTGGACTGGCTCCTCCCTCTATGCCCCTCCTACCAGACTCGGAGGAGCCGGTCACAGCTAGGGGAGCTCTCCAGAGCTTCTTTAGTAAAAGTTATTTTTAGAGTTTATAATTTTACAGGGAGGCTGCTGGCAACAGCCTCCCTGCAGCGAGGGACTTGGGGGGGAGTAGTGTCCGCCCTGCGGGGTCTGAGCCACTACCTCCGCTGACAGGACACTGAGCTCCTGAGGGGATCGAACGTTCCCCGCCACAGGGTATCGCTCACCCCGGCAGCATGCCGCCACCCCCTTACACAGCCAGAAGATTAGGAGATGACGAGATATGGCGGCACAAGGGTAGGAGCGCAGCTCTGAGAGGCTGCGCTCCAGGAAGGCTCAGCGGCACACAGTGTTGGCGTTATAAGGGGCGTCCTGAGCCAGCATCTTAATACCCTACACTGGTCACAGACGCTAACCGGAGACTGAATCCCCAGGCTAGCGTCACAATCCTCCGTACTCAGACGCTCACAGGGGATGGAATCCTCAGGCCAGTATAAAGAATTTGTGCGGGAAGACGCAACATCTTCAAGGGGCGGAGCTTCTCCTCAGAGCGGACCCAGCAGCGTTCAGCGCCATTTTCCTGCCTGCAGTTCTTGTACACAGACACTGATAGAGCTGTCCCTCCAAGCAACTCCAGCTATCCTGTGCGGTACCAGGGGGTTGTAGAAAGGGGGGGACGCGGTGAATTAGTTCTCTGTAACTATTACAGTACACAGTAAACAGCGCTGTGTGCGGGTTGGCTCCAATCTCTGTGTCTCTCTTGCCATTCTCAGGGGGGAAACCTCTGTTTAGACTCATCTGTGTGTGTGTGTGTGGAGTGTTTGGTGGTCTCCAGTTAGCTATGTCCAGGGACTCTGTGTCATATGCGGCTGAGGATATGTCCTCTCAGGATGATCTCATCCTATTGGGCGCTGCGGAACCCTTGTGGCGCCATATAAATAAAGGATAATAATAAATGTAATCAGGATTGCACTGTTGTAGCGCAGATACCAGCAAGGGAGCCTGAGTGGTTATCCTCTATCAAAACTATGATTTCTCAGATTTCTACTAGGGTTGCTCAGAATGAATCTGCAACTCAGGTTTTACAGAACTCTATGGCAGTTTGGTCCGGTTCTGTTACCTCAGGACCCCCCTCTGTAGATTCCCACAAACGTGCTCTTGCCCAGATTATGCAAGAAGACACGGGTACCGACTCTGACACGGCAGACGGTGATGGGGATGTGTTTGGAACCAACCAGGAGGTTGTCCTTTCTGGGAATGATCCTCGACACGGAGGTGCAGAGGGTGTTTCTTCCAGAGGAAAAAGCTTTGGTGACTCAAACAATGTTCAGAGATGTCCTGAAGCCAGCCCGGATGTCGGTTCATCAGTGCATTTGCCTTCTGAGGAAGATGGTGGCCTCTTAAGAAGCAGTACGGGAGGTTTCATGCTCTGTCCTTCCAACTGGATATCCTGGACAAGTGTTCGGGATCCCATCTTCACATGCACCAGAGAATACGTCTGTCGCCAAAGGCCAGGATTTCGCTCCTCTGGTGGCTGCAATTACCTCACCTTTTGGAGGGCCGCAGGTTCGGGATTCAGGACTGGATCCTTCTAACCACAGATGCAAGTCTCCGGGGCTGGGGCGCGGTCGCTCAAGGAGAGACCTTTCAATCAAGGTGGTCAAGTCTGGAAGCCGGCCTACCGATAAACATTCTGGAACTAAGAGCCATCTACAACGGTCTTCTCCAAGCGGCCCATCGTCTGAGAAATCAGGCCATTCAAGTGCAGTCGGACAATGTAACGACAGTGGCTTACATAAACCGACAGGGCGGAATGAAGAGCAGAGCTGCAATGTCGGAGGTAACAAGAATCATCCTCTGGGCAGAAAAACACGCGTTGGCGCTGTCAGCGATCTTCATTCCCGGAGTAGACAACTGGGAAGCGGACTTCCTCAGCAGACACGACCACCACCCAGGGGAGTGGGGTCTCCATCCGGAGGTGTTCAAAGAGGTAACAGATCTTTGGGGCGTACCCCAGATCGACATGATGGCCTCTCGTCTCAACAACAAGCTTCGGCGGTATTGTTCCAGGTCGAGGGACCCGCAAGCAGTGGCGGTGGACGCCCTAGTGCAGTGATTTTCAACCTTTTTTTTACTCGTGGCACACCGAACAATATTTTAAAATTGCGAAGGCGCACCATCAGTTCCCCACAGAAAAAACAAAACACACATTGGCCCTCACAGTAAAAAAAAAAAAAAAAAATCCACACATACATTGGCCTAAACAGAAAAAAAAACAATCACATTGCTCCCCACATAAATCATGTTGCTCATACATAAATCAATCACATTTCTCCCCACATAAATCCTATTGCTCCCCACATGATTTATGCACATTGTTCCCCCCATAAATCCATAAATCCTTACTCTATCCACATAAATCCTATTGTTCCCCACAGGAGAAATAATATAACAAATATTAGCCCCTACCGGTCAGCTGTCCTCCTCTCTGTCCCTCAGTGGCGGGGGTTGTTCATAGGGGAGTGCTGCGAATACTGAGCAGCGGGCGGTCGGGCAGGTGTGGATGTGGGTGGGCAAGGAAAGCTGTGTATGCAGGTGGGAACTGGAAGATGTGTATGCAGGCGGGAGGGCTGGCTGGGTGGTGAGATGCTGCGGCCGTGACCTATGATATCACACCGCCGTGTCTTCAAGGCATAGGTCACAACCAGAGCACGACTGATCCTCTAAGAAAAACCCGGGCCAACAGTTCACTCTGAAGGTGCAGGAAGCTGCTCTGACTCTGTGGCACACCTTGCAACTGGTCGCGGCACACTGGTTGAAAAAGCCTGCCCTAGTGACTCCGTGGGTGCTCCAGTCAGTGTACGTGTTTCCTACACTTCCACTCATTCCAAGAGTTCTCAAACTCATAAGGAGAGCAAGAGTTTAGGCAATCCTCATTGCTCCGGACTGGCCAAGAAGGGCTTGGTACGCGAATCTTCTGGATGTACTGCTAGAAGAGCCGAGGCCTCTTCCTCTTCGGGAGAACCTGCTGCAGCAGGGGCCGTTCGCCTATCAAGACTTACCACGGCTACGATTGATGGCATGGAAGTTGAACGCCAGATACTAGCTTGGAAGGGCATTCCGAACAAGGTTATTCCTACCCTGATACAGGCTAGGAAAGGAGTAACGTCAAAACATTACCATCGTATTTGGGGAAAAATATGTATCTTGGTGTGAGTCCAAGAAGTTTCCTGTGGTGGAGTTTCAACTGGGACGTTTTCTCCTCTTCCTGCAAGCAGGTGTGGATATGGGCCTGAGGTTAGGATCCATAAAGGTCCAGATTTCGTCCCTATCTATTTTCTTCCAGAAACAGTTGGCTGCCCTCCCTGAGGATCTCCACGTGGTATTGCAGGTCCTCCAGTCGGACTGGTTTGAACCTCTACAGGAGGTTGTGATCAAGTTTTTCACGTGGAACGCTGTGCTTTGTTGGCCTTAGCTTCTGCTAGACGTGTATCGGAGTTGGGGGCTTTGTCATGTAAAAGCCCATACTTGATCTTCCATGAAGATAGAGCTGAGCTTCGGACACGTCAGCAGTTTCTTCCGAAAGTTGTGTCGCCATTTCATATCAACCAACCAATTGTAGTGCCAGTTGCGACTGACTCCTCAATTTCATCAAAGTTCTTGGATGTAGTAAGGGCTCTAAAGATCTATGTGAAGAGGACTGCTCGTCACAGAAAGTCGGACTCTCTGTTTGTCCTGTATGATCCCAAGAAAATTGGGTGTCCTGCTTCTAAGCAGACGATCTCTCGCTGGATCAGGTTCACCATCCAGCATGCGTATTCTACGGCAGGCTTGCCGTGTCCTACGTCTGTTAAGGCCCACTCTACTCGTAAGGTGGGTTCTTCTTGCGCGGATGCCCAGGGTGTCTCGGCTTTACAGCTTTGCCAAGCGACGACTTGGTCGGGGTCGAACACATTCGCAAAGTTCTACAGATTCAATACTTTGGCCTCTGAGGACCTAAAGTTTGGTCAGTTGGTTCTGCAGGAGCCTCCGCGCTCTCCCTCCTGTTCTGGGAGCTTTGGTACATCCCCATGGTACTAATGTGGACCCCAGCATCCTCTAGGACGTAAGAGAAAATAGGATTTTAATTACCTACCGGTAAATCCTTTTCACGTAGTCCGTAGAATATGTTGGGCGCCCGTCCAGCGCTTTGTGATCCTGCAGTGGATATTTAGTTCAGTACTGTTTAGTACTTGGTAAGTTCTGTGTTGTTACTTGGTAAGTAATGTTTCAGCTGTTGCTGAGTAGTTCAAGCTAGTTGTCTTGACGTGCCTTATGAATCTCACCACTATCTGTGTAATATAATTTCTCGAAGATGTCCGTCTCCTCGGGCACAGTTTCTAGACTGAGTCTGGTAGGAGGGGCATAGAGGGAGGAGCCAGCCCACACTCTCAAACTCTTAAAGTGCCAATGGCTCCTAGTGGACCCGTCTATACCCCATGGTACTAATGTGGACCCCAGCATCCTCTACGGACTACGAGAAAAGGATTTACCGGTAGGTAATTAAAATCCTATTTTCTGTGTGTTTGTTTATTTAATCTGTTTTCATTGGATGATCAGGGGTCTGGTGACTATAATGAAGATAATTGTAATTTGCCCCTTGTGCTCCTCGCGCCATAAAATGTCCATTACTGGGAGTGGCGTCTGTTCATGTTGTGTCTTTATTTGCAGCCGGCATTTGACTATGACAATGTGGAACACTGGATTAAGGTACGTCACTAAACCCACGGGGAATTCAAGTGTTTTGCGCGCCAGCAGCCACTGGATGGCGCCCGACGGAGCAATTCAAGTGTTGCTCCATTTGGGCGCACACAGCCGGTGGCGCTGACATTAATTGTTCCGTCATTTTGTTGGGCTGGTAACTAGTGTAACACAACGAGCTTCAGTTATATCATTGTGACGCACCCACATGTATCCGATGTTTATATAGAAATAAAGCCACTTTTAACTAGGAATAATTGTATTTTTGCACGTCCTGAAAACCCTGAACCGGGATATAATTTCCTTGCTTCTTTAGCTTGCACTGATATGTGTGATTTGAGGCTGCCATATGTAACGGTATGTGCGCTTATTGCGCCGCAATGATGAAATTTGGAATAAAACTGATTAACCCATAAATATTTTAGTAATACTCAGTTTTATAGATGATTGTTTGGGGAATCCGTTGGCGCTCCAAATGGTCTCTGCTGCCTCCTACTTTTATCCCGGATCTATCCCAGAAGATCCAAAAGGAAATATGTAGGCAGTGGAAAAAGTGGAAAAAGAGGGATGGCGCTGAGAATAAATCGCTAATACTTATCTGAATATCAGGATGTGCTGATATTGTGGGTGGTCTTCCTTCTCCTTCTGTTTTCTTTGAAGGTAATCTTCCAAAGAATTTCAGATGGTGTATGTAAATAGAAAAATTGGAATAACTAGGTTATATACTAGTTCCAATTTATTCTATGTAAATTATGCGATATAATTTTATTGCCGGATATACCTAGCTTACACAATAAATAGTAAGTCACAGCACATAACGGTTTCTTTAAATGATGATTGGAGCTAGAAGATCTCTCAATCAGGCGCACTTTTTAAAGTGAGTGCGTACCTCCACTTACACTATAACGATAGCTGGTAAACTTATAAAGGTATCTTTTTTTTCTTCAAATTCGTATCGGGGTTTGATCTTAATTTCAGATGATGTTACAAATACATAGACATGGATATCTCCAATGCGTACCTAACTTACACTCGTTAGGTGCAATATCCTCATGTAAAGGTATCTTTATAGGTGTAGAAAGTCGTACCAGTACTCACGATGTTGGTGTGTGTTACATTCGCATCAAGGTATCTTTGTTCTTCATGAAGATTGAGGCTCGTATATATATGTGATGCGAGTATGCTACTCTTTTTCACTCTTTTGAAAAAGAGTAGCATACTCGAAACGCGTCGGCTGAGGACTATTGCCTGCTGGATACCACACCGCCCGCTGTTTGGATTAAAGGTACGACCTTCTTTGTTTTTTCCATCTCAGTTTCATAGTTACCGGTTCCTATGTACAGATTTGGCTGGTCTTCCTAAATCCTAATACGGGCGGTGCCCTCCGGCAGCCAATATAATATTTTATTTTAAAAAAAATGTTTGGATCTCATTATTGTTTTGTAAAAAGAAATTCTGTTAAATAAATTTTTAAAATTCATCACATATATATACGAGCCTCAATCTTCATGAAGAACAAAGAAACCTTGATGCGAATGTAACACACACCAACATCGTGAGTGGAGGTACGCACTCACTTTAAAAAGTGCGCCTGATTGAGAGATCTTCTAGCTCCAATCATCATTTAAAGAAACCGTTATGTGCTGTGACTTACTATTTATTGTGTAAGCTAGGTATATCCGGCAATAAAATTATATCGCATAATTTACATAGAATAAATTGGAACTAGTATATAACCTAGTTATTCCAATTTTTCTATTTACATACACCATCTGAAATTCTTTGGAAGATTACCTTCAAAGAAAACAGAAGGAGAAGGAAGACCACCCACAATATCAGCACATCCTGATATTCAGATAAGTATTAGCGATTTATTCTCAGCGCCATCCCTCTTTTTCCACTTTTTCCACTGTCTACATATTTTAGTAATACTGTTTCCTCCTTTTTCCTGTTGGACCTTGTTTTATTGTGTAATACTAGTTGTTGCTGACGTATAAGCGCTGTCCAGCGCGGATGGGTGCGGCAGCTCCTGTGTCCGGTCTGTGACTCGTCTTACCGCCACTGGTGGCATTCTCCAATACCTGCTGTAATATTATCCTGTCGCAGCATAATGAGCTCTGGGTGGCGGCAGGAGTAAAACCAATCCTGGGTACTTTTGTGTAATCTCTGATACCTGCTGTGATCCCTCCATTCCCGCCGGCTGCCGCATCCCCCATTAGAGAATGTAACAACAGATATCAGTAACATAATATCAGTGGTGGGAACATGTCACTGGTGTCACCTCTTACTGCTCCGTTCCATACAGTCCCTATTTACAGGGGACGGAAGCGACTGCTGTATTATACTGGGAGGTTATCGCCACCTGGTGGACACTCGATGACAGTGCTGTGTCCAGTCACTTCAGGCTAATTTCTGTATACAGTATGTTGGAAATAAAGTCTCTATTATTATTATTATTATTATTATTATTATTATTCTCCTCTCAGTATTAATAGCAGAAGGATGACCTTTTATTAGTGACTTATTTCTGTGATGCCATTGCCTGAGCAGGGCACATCATATACCAATCTAAAGGTCTTTTACCTGAGAAGAAACATCCCCCACGAAAAACATTGTTTTTCTCAATTTTTCCAGATGTTTCACCAATATTTTTTTACTGGCTATCCATTGTGGTTGCCTGTACAAATAACAAAAAAAAAAAAAATTCTCACGAAAACACACCGGTTCAGTGAAACCTGTGTGTTTTCGGTAGAAACAGCCCCGTTTCTCTTTTTGGGGATTTGGTTTCGCCTGCCCGATGCAGGTGAAACAAAATCCCATATAAGCCGTGTCTTGCGCTGGCTTATCGGGGCTAATAGGATTACCCCTGGCGAGACAATTAGCTGCAGTAATTGACCGCGGCTAATTGTATACCCCCTTTTGTCTGTAGATTTGCAGAAAAATATTGGTGTTGCAATTGGTTGCTTTGTTTTGGAGTTATGTGGCAAAACGTCCACCTGCCATTTACAGTGCATCACCATTGTGCTCTGGAAAATGTGACAGTTGGTGAACTCTTCCTGTGCACCTGTCAGGTGGTCTGGAAACTGTGACAGTTATTTCCAAATTCCACTCCTAAGAGGTCAAGAGGAGTAAAATGTTCTGCTCAGCAAACCTTTGCCCAGTTGAAACCGGGCACATCAGCTAGTTAATTTATTATTATTATTATTATTATTATACAGATAATGTAGATAGAGAGATAGATAGATGAGGAATGATATGGTGGACCTTGTATGATGTGGATTTGCAATGGAGCTCAGACACCTGAACTTTCGCTTCATATCCATATGGGCCACGTAAAACAAAACGATCAGCCGCCTGAGCCGCTGCTGAGCGCTCGCCCTGTAGCCGGTAATATCGGCAGTAATGTTATACCCCGGAGCCCCCTGTGTTGAAGCCTATACATTGGGGTGTCTCCGTTACCAAGTTGCCTTGTGTTTCCCTGAGCGCTGATTGTACGTCTCCTGAGCGGTGATAACTCTCCTCTCTCCTGCAGCGGGTGGAGCAGGCCTCAGAGTTCGCTGTGTCCGAGGTGTTTGCCCCCAAGAAGCCAGCGCGCCGTGCGCAGAGAGAGCCGCGTCCAGTGCTGGACCTGGAATCTACCGACCAGCTCCATGATCACGATGACGCTTATACTGAAGGTACGTCAGATCCCCCCCAATCACAAGACATTATCATCCATTATCACAGCCTGCCGGGCCTCACCCACCTTACAGTATATATCTGTAGGACCTTCCTATGTGGCCCCTGACTGTCAGAAATCCATAGAACAGAAGTTACTTCTTATCACTTATCTCAGTTATTCTTTGTAAATAAGGGTCTCTGTGTTATATACATATATATCTTCTCATTCTGTCACACTATGAGCTTCTCTGCTGAAGGTGCAAGATGTGCCCCGTTATAGGAGGAGATCCGGTCTATGGCCCCTCTGAGGTCTGGGGCACTTTCAGCCATCTTGGGGGAGAGAAAAATGCCCTACCTGTAATACGGGTAACCATTCCCTAAATGCACCATTCCCACCCCACCAGCGCATTCCACCAGCCTCGTGTTACCGCTCCAGTGCGCTGGACCACTCCTATCACAAGATAGATAAACGCTCCAATGTGCACATTGGGCCTAATTCTGAGTTGTTCGCAGAAGCAAATTTGTTAGCAGTTGGGCAAAACCATGTGCACTGCAGGGGGGCAGATGTAACATGTGCAGAGAGATAGATTTGGGTGGGGGGTGTATTCAAACTGAAATCTAAATTGCGGTGTAAAAATAAAGAAGCCAGTATTTACCCTGCACAGAAACATTATACCTCACCCAAATCTAACTCTCTCTGCACATGTTACATCTGCCCCACCTGCAGTGCACATGGTTTTGCCCAATTGCTAACAAACTTGCTGCTGCGATCAGGTCAGAATGACCCCCATTATCTGTAGGACATTATAACGTGAGGTTTGTTCCCCCTGCAGCCCAGGACCTGCTGAGCGAGTGGCTGAGTAATAAGCTGACGCTGGAACTCGGAAGTGAAGAGGATGATGAGCCCGAAGATGATACCTCAAAGCCAACAAAACCGCCCCCTCCAGAGTTTGTCAAGTACAACAGGTTTGATGGTATGGTTCTAGCGTTGGCGTCCGCTATATTGGGGTGCAGGCTGCTGGTGTATGTTACAGAGGTCCTCACCGTCTCTCATCTCCGCTCCCTGTCACGCTGCTAGAGGGTGGTGACCATTGCGGTGGTTTCAGTAGTATAGTGACTCCAGAGGAAAGACAGAGGTCAGCGGTGCTATGTATTGCAGTATCCATCCAATATGTTGCAGACACCCGTGACCTCTGCGACCTCGCGTGGTCATACAGAGATGAGCGGCGCACTGTCCCTGACTGCAGGCTGGTGCGATATATTATCTGCACTCCTGTCTGTCACAGAATATAAACACATTGTTCTTTCTCCAGATCTCTATCACTATCTGGAGCAGGAGACGGAGAACTCGAACGCCCAGGATTTCATGCAGCAGCTTCTCCAGAAGGAAGTGGTTGATTCTGGGATATTACGGAGCCTCCGAAGCGATCAGAGCTGCAAACCCGCGAAGCGGCGAGACCCCAGAGTCACTATGGAAGTGCGACACCAGCAGGTGGGGTGAATATTCGCGCAGTGCTCAGACCTGGCCAGTGAGCTTCTCTTACAGCGTTATTACATAACGGTGTAAAACTGGATGCGTAGGGACAACGTACGCTGGACTTTTATCACCGGCTGGAAGACGCTATCTTCCGATACACATGCTGCGATACGGGGCTCATTGTCTGATGTCGGCTGCAGTGTCTGTAGCTGTGTGATTGGCTGTAGTGTGTCTTGTTACCCCCTGATGTTCAGCTGAAACTAAAGGAATAATACCAGCTTATCTGATGTTTGTTTGTTACATACAAGAGTTTTCTATCATTCTTTAACACAATTTGATCTATCTGTCCTGGACCCCGGTCAATCCAATTAGCCGCAATGATATTGCGGCAGCGGCTGCACTTTACGGCGGACCGAACTCGCTCAAAAATGCTCGCTGCCCAAATAGTGAGCAATTTAGTGCAAATTCAGGCAGAATCCAGGGTGCGAGATCGGGTGCCGTTACCGGCGTTTAAACGCTGAGGCAACATCACTTCGCAGCTAATTAAATTGACTCCTTAGATTGTAAGCTCTATGTACCACAGGCTATTCTCCTTTAGTGGCCACGCGTTATACAGCGTCACTCTGCATGTTTATCCTTCCCAGCATTGGGACATTGCACAGCGCTCTGACATAATAACAATTCATATAAGCGTTAAATCACTACATACACTATTAGGGATGCTATGTGCTCTCTGTGCATGGTCCACATGTAATCAGCAAGGAAGGAAGGCTACTCATCTCTCCGCATGTCTCTCCGTACACAGACCCTCTCTGACCCGCCAGTCTATGCTCTGCAAAGCTTTTCCATCCTCTTTCTATTATCCAGGGACTGCTGGGACCTGTAGTTATTTCATGTTTATTATCTCATACAATGAAAAAAAAAATCTCACTTCTATACCTTTATTATCCCAGATAACTTCACTAAGACTCCATTGTTTGTGCTTATTTAATAGTATATACAGTATATGATGATTATTATTATTTCTCTATCGTCCTAGTGGATGCTGGGGTTCCTGAAAGGACCATGGGGAATAGCGGCTCCGCAGGAGACAGGGCACAAAAAGTAAAGCTTTAGGATCAGGTGGTGTGCACTGGCTCCTCCCCCTATGACCCTCCTCCAAGCCTCAGTTAGGTTTTTTGTGCCCGGCCGAGAAGGGTGCAATCTAGGTGGCTCTCCTAAAGAGCTGCTTAGAAAAGTTTAGCTTAGGTTTTTTATTTTACAGTGAGTCCTGCTGGCAACAGGATCACTGCAACGAGGGACTTAGGGGAGAAGAAGTGAACTCACCTGCGTGCAGGATGGATTGGCTTCTTTGGCTACTGGACATTAGCTCCAGAGGGACGATCACAGGTACAGCCTGGATGGTCACCGGAGCCTCGCCGCCGGCCCCCTTGCAGATGCTGAAAAGAGAAGAAGGTCCAGAATCGGCGGCAGAAGACTCCTCAGTCTTCTTAAGGTAGCGCACAGCACTGCAGCTGTGCGCCATTGCTCTCAGCACACTTCACACGGCAGTCACTGAGGGTGCAGGGCGCTGGGGGGGGCGCCCTGGGCAGCAATGAAAATCCTTTTTTTGGCAAAAAATACCTCACATATAGCCTCCGGGGCTATATGGAGATATTTAACCCCTGCCAGAATCCATTTTTAAGCGGGAGACGAGCCCGCCGAAAAGGGGGCGGGGCCTATCTCCTCAGCACACAGCGCCATTTCCTCACACAGTTCCGCTGGTCAGGAAGGCTCCCAGGCTCTCCCCTGCACTGCACTACAGAAACAGGGTTAAATCAAGAGAGGGGGGGCAAAATTTGGCGAAATTGTGATTTTATAAAAGCAGCTATAAGGGAGCACTTATTATAAGGCTATCCCTGTAAAATATAGCGCTTTGGTGTGTGCTGGCAAACTCTCCCTCTGTCTCCCCAAGGGGCTAGTGGGGTCCTGTCCTCTATCAGAGCATTCCCTGTGTGTGTGTGCTATATGTCGGTACGTGTGTGTCGACATGTATGAGGACGATGTTGGTGAGGAGGCGGAGCAAATTGCCTGTAATGGTGATGTCACTCTCTAGGGAGTCGACACCGGAATGGATGGCTTATTTATGGAAATTACGTGACAATGTCAACACGCTGCAAGCCGGTTGACGACATGAGAGGGCCGGCGAACAAATTAGTATCTGTCCAGGCGTCTCAAACACCGTCAGGGGCTGTAAAATGCCCATTTACCTCAGTCGGTCGACCCAGACACGGACACTGATTTCAGTGTCGACGGTGAAGAAACAAACGTATTTTCTTTTAGGGCCACACGTTAAGGGCAATGAAGGAGGTGTTACATATTTCTGATACTCCAAGTACCACAAAAAAGGGTATTATGTGTGAGGTGAAAAAACTACCTGTAGTTTTTCCTGAATCAGATAAATTAAATGAAGTGTGTGATGATGCGTGGGTTTCCCCCGATAGAAAATTATTGGCGGTATACCCTTTCCCGCCAGAAGTTAAGGCGCGGTGGGAAACACCCCTCAGGGTGGATAAGGCGCTCACACGCTTATCAGAACAAGTGGCGGTACCATCTACGGATAGGGCCGTACTTAAGGAGCCAGCTGATAGGAGGCTGAAAAATATCCTAAAAAGTATACACACACATGCTGGTGTTATACTGCGACCAGTGATCGCCTCAGCCTGGATGTGCAGAGCTGAGGTGGCTTGGTCGGATTCCCTGACTAAAAATATTGATACCTTTGACAGGGACAGTATTTTATTGACTATAGAGCATTTAAAGGATGCATTTCTATATATGCGAGATGCGCAGAGGGATATTTGCACTCTGGCATCAAGAGTAAATGCGATGTCCATATCTGCAAGAAGATGTTTATGGACACGACAGTGGTCAGGTGATGCAGATTCCAAACGGCACAAAGATGTATTGCCGTATAAAGGGGAGGAGTTATTTGGGGTCGGTCCATGGGACCTGGTGGCCAGGGCAACTGCTGGAAAATCCACCGTTTTTTACCCTAAGTCACATCTCTGCAGAAAAAGACACCGTCTTTTCAGCCTCAGTCCTTTCGTCCCTATAAGAGTCATATCTGCCCAGGGATAGAGGAAAGGGAAGAAGACTGCAGCAGGCAGCCCATTCCCAGGAACAGAAGCCCTCCACCGCTTCTACCAAGTTCTCAGCATGACGCTGGGACCGTACAGGACCCCTGGATCCTACAAGTAGTATCCAAGGGGTACAGATTGGAATGTCGAGAGGTTTCCCCCCTCGCAGGTTCCTGTAGTCTGCTGTACCAATGTCTCCCTCCGACAGGGAGGCAGTATTGAAAACAATTCACAAGCTGTATTCCCAGCAGGTGATAATAAATTTACCCCTCCGACAACAAGGAAAGGGGTATTACTCCACACTATATGGTGGTACTGAAGGCTAGGTGAGACCTATTCTAAATCTGAAAAATTTGAACACTTACAAGGGTTCAAATCCAGATGGAGTCACTCAGAGCAGTGATAGCAAAGAACAAGGGGACTATATGGTGTCCCGGGACATCAGGGATGCTTACCTCCATGTCCCAAAATTTGCCTTTTCTCACCAAGGGTACCTCAGGTTCGTGGTACAGAACTGTCACTATCAGTTTCAAGACGATGCCGTTGGATTGTCCAAGGCACCCCGGGTCCTTACCAAGGTAATGACCGAAAGGAGGATTCGTCTTCAAAGAAAATGGACGACCTCCTGATAAGAACAAGGTCCAGAGAACAGTTGGAGGTCGGAGTAGCACTATCTCAAGTAGTTCTACGACAGCACGGGTGGATTCTAAATATTCCAAAACCGCAGTTGTTCCGACGACACGTCTGCTGGTCCTAGGGATGATTCTGGACACAGTCCAGGAAAAGGTGTTTCTCCCAGAGGAGAAAGCCAGGGAGTTATCCGAGCTAATCGGGATCCTCCTAAAACCAGGAAAAGTGTCAGTGCATCATTGCACAAGAGTCCTGGTAAAAATGGTGGCTTATTACGAAGCGCTTCCATTCGGCAGATTTCACGCAAGAACTCTTCAGTGGGATCTGCTGGACAAATGGTCCGGATCGCATCTTCAGATGCATCAGCGGATAACCCTATATCCAAGGACAAGGGTGTCTCTCCTGTGGTGATTACAGAGTGCTCATCTTCTAGAGGGCCGCAGATTCGGCATTCAGGATTGGATGCTCGTGACCACGGAGGCCAGCCTGAGAGGCTGGGGAGCAGTCACACAAGGAGTGTGATCAAGTCTGGAGAATTCTCTCCACATAAATATACTGGAGCTAAGAACAAATTTATAATGCTCTAAGCTTAGCAAGACCTCTGCTTCAAGGTCAGCCGGTATTGATCCAGTGGGATAACATCACGGCAGTCGCCCACGTAAACAGAAAGGGCGGCACAAGAAGCAGGAGGGCAGTGACAAAACTGCAAGGATTTTTCGCTAGGCGGAAAATCATGTGATAGCACTGTCAGCAGTGTTCATTCCGGGAGTGGACGACTGGGAAGCAGACTTCCTCAGCAGGCACGACCTCCACCCGGGAGAGTGGGAACTTCATCGGGAAGTTTTCCGCATGATTGTGAACCGTTGGGAAAGACCAAAGGTGGACATGATGGCGTCCCGCCCGAACAAAAAAATGGGACAGGTATTGCGCCAGGTCACGAGACCTTCAAGCGATAGCTGTGGACGTCCTGGTAACACCGTGGGTGTAACAGTCGGTGTATGTGTTCCCTTCTCTGCTTCTCATAACCAAGGTATTGAGAATTATAAGACATAGAGGAGTAAGAACTATACTCGTGGCTCCAGATTGGCCAAGAGGGACTTGGTAACCGGAACTTCAAGAGATGCTCACAGAGGACTAATGGCCTCGGGAGCTAAGAAGGGATTTGCTTTCAGCAAGTACCATGTCTGTTCCAAGAGGAACCGTGGCATCGGCCTTTAAGAAAGGACCTGCTCCAGCAGGGACCTTGTCTGTTCCAAGACTTACCGCGACTGCGTTTGACGGCATGGCGGTTTGAACGCCGGATCCTAAGGGAAAAGGCATTCCGGAAGAGGTCATACCTACCCTGGTCAAAGCCAGGAAGGAGGTGACCGCACAACGTTATCACCACATGTGGTAAAAATATGTTGCGTGGGTGAGGCCAGGAGGGCCCCACGAAAAAATTTCAACTAGGTCGATTTCTGCACTTCCTGCAAACAGGAGTGTCTATGAGCCTCAAATTGGGGTCCATTAAGGTTCAAGTTTCGGCCCTATAGATTTTCTTCCAGAAAGAATTGGCTTCAGTTCCTGAAGTCCAGACGTTTGTCAAGGGAGTATTGCATATACAGCCCTTGTGTGCCTCCAGTGGCACCGTGGGATCTCAACGTAGTGTTGGGATTCCTCAAATCATATTGGTTTGAACCACTCAAATCTGTGGATTTGAAATATCTCACATGGAAAGTGACCATGCTGTTGGCCCTGGCCTCGGCCAGGCGATTGTCAAAATTGGCGGTTTTGTCTTACAAAAGCCCATATTTGATTTTCCATTCGGACAGGGCAGAACTGCGGACTCGTCCCCAGTTTCTTCCTAAGGTGGTGTCAGCGTTTCACCTGAAACAACCTATTGTGGTGCCTGCGGCTACTAGGGACTTGGAGGACTCCAAGTTGCTAGACGTTGTCAGGGCCCTGAAAATATATATATATATATATATATAATTCCAGGACGGCTGGAGTCAGAAAGTCTGACTTGCTGTTTATATTGTAGGCACCCAAAAAGCTGGGTGCTCCTGCTTCTAAGCAGACTATTGCTCGTTGGATTTGTAGTACAATTCAGCTTGCACATTCTGTGGCAGGCCTGCCACAGCCAAAATCTGTAAATGCCCATTCCACAAGGAAGGTGGGCTCATCTTGGGCGGCTGCCCGAGGGGTCTCGGCTTTACAACTTTGCCGAGCAGCTACTTGGTCAGGGGCAAACACGTTTGCTAAATTCTACAAATTTGATACCCTGGCTAAGGAGGACCTGGAGTTCTCTCATTCGGTGCTGCAGAGTCATCCGCACTCTCCCGCCCGTTTGGGAGCTTTGGTATAATCCCCATGGTCCTTTCAGGAACCCCAGCATCCACTAGGACGATAGAGAAAATAAGAATTTACTTACCGATAATTCTATTTCTCGGAGTCCGTAGTGGATGCTGGGCGCCCATCCCAAGTGCGGATTATCTGCAATACTTGTACATAGTTACAAAAATCGGGTTATTATTGTTGTGAGCCATCTTTTCAGAGGCTCCGCTGTTATCATACTGTTAACTGGGTTCAGATCACAGGTTGTACAGTGTGATTGGTGTGGCTGGTATGAGTCTTACCCGGGATTCAAAATCCTTCCTTATTGTGTACGCTCGTCCGGGCACAGTATCCTAACTGAGGCTTGGAGGAGGGTCATAGGGGGAGGAGCCAGTGCACACCACCTGATCCTAAAGCTTTACTTTTTGTGCCCTGTCTCCTGCGGAGCCGCTATTCCCCATGGTCCTTTCAGGAACCCCAGCATCCACTACGGACTCCGAGAAATAGAATTATCGGTAAGTAAATTCTTATTTATTATTAATTCCAGTTATATATGATGCATATGATGATATTATATAAATGTGTCTGTCTACCACTAGGTTTGTCATTATTGTATAGCTGTAAGTTGTGCCTGATGCTGCCTGCAGGGGGAGCCATATTCCTCTATCAGGATGCAGCCTAACATTGCATTAGGAACCCGTAACATACGTCTGTGTCAGTCCTGGTGCTCGCCTCACACAGTAGCTGCCTCCTTTGACCTTCACATTGAGCTCTAGGCTGTCCTGCATCCCGCCAGGTGAAGGAGAACCGGGCTCGTCGGCAGAGGGAGACGGAGAAGCAGCGGCAGACGGCGGCTCTGAAGAAGTCTGCGCTGACCCAGGCCCAGAAGCTGGTGCAGGAGGAGAGCAGGCAGAAAGCGCTAAGGGCCAAGAAAGAGGATGAGGAGATCCAGAGAGAGATGGTGAAACTGCGCAAGGAAATGAATGAGCGCAAGAGAACCATGGAGGAGGCCAGGAAAATGTAAGAGCGCGCTGCGGTAACTACCGCCTGTGTACAATCAGATTGTACAATCATATCTGTGTAACCTGCACCAGAGGGACCTACGGGGACCTCATGCTGCAAAATGACTTCTTTGGGTAATGTTGGAGTGTTTGGGCCGGGGTACACCGTCCGCATACAGATATCAGGGCTGTATCTAGTTCTTTCATGGTAGCTGGGGGAAGAACACCAGCACTGGATCATTGATCCATAGAAGTAGTTTTATATCAATAGTAATTCTATCCACTAATGCCTGGTCTTCTGGTCCCCTACGTGACCCCAGTCCTCAGTGCAGCTTCTGCTAAGGGAACGTAGGACACAATTTGTAGATAGAATATTTTAGTCCATCTTTTCAATTTGTGTAAGGTGAAATATTTTTTTGACGCAATTTTATAACTGACCAAAATGTAAAGATTGCTGTTGGGGCATCCGGTGTCTACTCGATGCTGAAAAAATAAGAATTTACTCACCGGTAATTCTATTTCTCGTAGTCCGTAGTGGATGCTGGGAACTCCGTAAGGACCATGGGGAATAGCGGGCTCCGAAGGAGGCTGGGCACTCTAGAAAGATTTATGACTACCTGGTGTGCACTGGCTCCTCCCACTATGACCCTCCTCCAAGCCTCAGTTAGGACACTGTGCCCGGACGAGCTGACATAATAAGGAAGGATTTAGAATCCCGGGTAAGACTCTTACCAGCCACACCAATCACACCGTACAACTCGTGATACTATATCCAGTTTGACAGTATGAAAACAACTGAGCCTCTCAACAGATGGCTCAACAATAACCCTTTAGTTAACAATAACTATTTACAAGTATTGCAGACAATCCGCACTTGGGATGGGCGCCCAGCATCCACTACGGACTACGAGAAATAGAATTACCGGTGAGTAAATTCTTATTTTCTCTGACGTCCTAGTGGATGCTGGGAACTCCGTAAGGACCATGGGGATTATACCAAAGCTCCCAAACGGGCGGGAGAGTGCGGATGACTCTGCAGCACCGAATGAGAGAACTCCAGGTCCTCCTCAGCCAGGGTATCAAATTTGTAGAATTTTGCAAACGTGTTTGCCCCTGACCAAGTAGCTGCTCGGCAAAGTTGTAAAGCCGAGACCCCTCGGGCAGCCGCCCAAGATGAGCCCACCTTCCTATTGGAATGGGCATTTACAGATTTTGGCTGTGGCAGGCCTGCCACAGAATGTGCAAGCTGAATTGTACTACAAATCCAGCGAGCAATAGACTGCTTAGAAGCAGGAGCACCCAGCTTGCTGGGTGCATACAGGATAAACAGCGAGTCAGATTTTCTGACTCCAGCCGTCCTGGAAACATATATTTTCAGGGCCCTGACAACGTCTAGCAACTTGGAGTCCTCCAATTCCCTAGTAGCCGCAGGCACCACAATAGGCTGGTTCAGGTGAAACGCTGACACCACCTTAGGGAGAAATTGGGGACGAGTCCTCAATTCTGCCCTATCCATATGGAAAATCAGATAAGGGCTTTTACATGATAAAGCCGCCAATTCTGACACTCGCCTGGCTGAAGCCAAGGCCAATAACATGACCACTTTCCACGTGAGATATTTCAGATCCACGGTTTTTAGTGGCTCAAACCAATGTGATTTTAAGAAACTCAACATCACGTTGAGATCCCAAGGTGCCACAGGAGGCACAAACGGGGGCTGAATATGCAGCACGCCTTTCACAAATGTCTGAACTTCAGGTACTGAAGCTAGTTCTTTTTGAAAGAAAATCGACAGAGCCGAGATCTGTACTTTAATGGAGCTTAGTTTTAGGCCCATATTCACTCCTGCTTGCAGGAAATGCAGAAATCGACCTAGTTGAAATTCCTCTGTTGGGGCCTTTTTGGCCTCGCACCATGCAACATATTTCCGCCATATGCGGTGATAATGCTTTGCCGTAACATCTTTCCTGGCCTTAATAAGCGTAGGAATGACTTCTTCCGGAATACCCTTTTCCTTTAGGATCCGGTGTTCAACCGCCATGCCGTCAAACGCAGCCGCGGTAAGTCTTGGAACAGACAGGGCCCCTGCTGTAGCAGGTCCTGTCTGAGCGGTAGAGGCCACGGGTCCTCTGAGAGCATCTCCTGAAGTTCCGGGTACCACGCTCGTCTTGGCCAATCCGGAACCACGAGAATTGTGTTTACTCCTCGCTTTTTTATTATTCTCAATACCTTTGGTATGAGAGGCAGAGGAGGGAACACATAAACCGACTGGTACACCCACGGTGTCACTAGAGCGTCCACAGCTATCGCCTGAGGGTCCCTTAACCTGGCGCAATATCTTTTTAACTTTTTGTTGAGGCGGGACGCCATCATGTCCACCTGTGGTTTTTCCCAACGGTTTACCAGCATCTGGAAGACTTCTGGATGAAGTCCCCACTCTCCCGGGTGGAGGTCGTGTCTGCTGAGGAAGTCTGCTTCCCAGTTGTCCACTCCCGGAATGAACACTGTTGACAGTGCTAGTACATGATTCTCCGCCCATCGGAGAATTCTTGTGGCTTCTGCCATCGCCATCCTGCTTCTTGTGCCGCCCTGTCGATTTACATGGGCGACTGCCGTGATGTTGTCTGACTGGATCAGCACCGGCTGGTGTAGGAGCAGGGATTTTGCTTGACTTAGGGCATTGTAGATGGCCCTTAGTTCCAGAATATTTATGTGAAGGGAAGTCTCCTGACTCGACCATAGTCCCTGGAAGTTTCTTCCCTGTGTGACTGCCCCCCAGCCTCGAAGGCTGGCATCCGTGGTCACCAGGACCCAGTCCTGTATGCCGAACCTGCGGCCCTCTAGAAGATGGGCACTCTGCAGCCACCACAGTAGAGACACCCTGGTTCTTGGAGACAGGGTTATTAAGCGATGCATCTGAAGATGCGATCCGGACCACTGGTCCAACAGGTCCCACTGAAAGATTCTGGCATGGAACCTGCCGAAGGGAATTGCTTCGTAAGAAGCCACCATCTTTCCCAGGACCCGCGTGCAGCGATGCACTGATACCTGTTTTGGTTTCAGGAGGTCTCTGACTAGAGATGACAACTCCCTGGCTTTCTCCTCCGGGAGAAACACTTTTTTCTGGACTGTATCCAGAATCATACCCAGGAACAGTAGCCGTGTCGTCGGAACCAGCTGTGACTTCGGGATATTCAGAATCCAGCCGTGCTGGTGCAGCACCTTCTGAGATAGTGCTACTCCCACCAACAACTGTTCCTTGGACCTCGCTTTTATTAGGAGATCGTCCAAGTACGGGATAATTAAAACTCCCTTTTTTCAAAGGAGTATCATCATTTCCGCCATAACCTTGGTAAATACCCTCGGTGCCGTGGACAGTCCAAACGGCAGTGTCTGGAATTGGTAATGGCAATCTTGTACCACAAATCTGAGGTACTCCTGGTGAGGATGGTAAATAGGGACATGCAAGTAAGCATCCTTGATGTCCAGGGATACCATGTAATCCCCCTCGTCCAGGCTCGCAATAACCGCCCTGAGCGATTCCATCTTGAACTTGAATTTTTTTATGTATGTGTTCAAGGATTTCAAATTTAAAATGGGTCTCACCGAACCGTCCGGTTTCGGTACCACAAATAGTGTGGAATAGTAACCCCGGCCTTGTTGAAGTAGGGGTACCTTGATTATCACCTGCTGGGAATACAGCTTGTGAATTGCCGCTAGCACCGCCTCCCTGTCTGAGGGAGCAATCGGCAAGGCAGATTTTAGGAACCGGTGGGGTGGAGACGCCTCGAATTCCAGTTTGTACCCCTGAGATACTATTTGAAGGATCCAGGGATCCACCTGTGAGCGAGCCCACTTATCGCTGAAATTCTTGAGGCGGCCCCCCACCGTACCTGGCTCCGCCTGTGGAGCCCCACCGTCATGCGGCGGACTTGGCAGAAGAAGCGGGGGAGGACTTTTGCTCCTGGGAACCTGCTGTTTGTTGCAGCCTTTTTCCCCTACCTCTGCCTCTGGATAGAAAAGACCCGCCTTTTCCACGCCTGTTTTTCTGGGTCCGAAAGGACTGAACCTGATAAAACGGCGCCTTCTTAGGCTGTGAGGGGACATGGGGTAAAAATGCTGACTTCCCAGACGTTGCTGTGGAAACTAGGTCCGAGAGACCATCCCCAAATTCCTCACCCTTATATGGCAACACTTCCATGTGCCTTTTAGAATCTGCATCTCCTGTCCACTGGCGAGTCCATAAGCCTCTCCTAGTAGAAATGGACAATGCACTTACTTTAGATGCCAGTCGGCAGATTTCCCTCTGTGCATCTCTCATATATAAGACTGAGTCTTTTATATGGTCTATGGTTAACAGGATCGTGTCTCTGTCTAATGTGTCAATATTTTCTGACAGTTTATCTGACCACGCAGCGGCAGCACTGCACATCCAAGCTGACGCAATAGCTGGCCTAAGTATAATGCCTGAGTGTGTATATACAGACTTCAGGATCGCCTCCTGCTTTCTATCAGCAGGTTCCTTGAGGGCGGCCGTATCCGGAGACGGTAGTGCCACCTTTTTAGACAAACGTGTGAGCGCTTTATCCACCCTAGGAGGTGTTTCCCAACGTGACCTATCCTCTGGCGGGAAAGGGAACGCCATTAGTACCTTCTTAGGAATTACCAATTTTTTATCAGGGAAAGCCCACGCTTCTTCACATACTTCATTTAATTCATCTGATGGGGGAAAAACTACGGGTAGTTTTTTCTCCCCAAACATAATACCCTTTTTAGTGGTACCTGTATTTATATCAGAAATGTGTAACACCTCTTTCATTGCCTCAATCATGCAGTGAATGGCCTTAGTGGGCATCCGGTTAGACTCATCGTCGTCGACACTGGTGTCAGTATCAGTGTCGACATCTGGGTCTGCGGTCTGAGGTAGCGGGCGTTTTAGAGCCCCTGATGACCTGTGCGACGCCTGGACAGGCACGAGCTGAGAAGTCGGCTGTCCCACATTTGCATGTCGTCAAATTTCTCATGTAAGGAGTCTATACGTGCACTCATTTCTTTCCATAAGCTCAACCACTCAGGTGTCTGCCCCGCAGGGGGTGACATCCCTTCTAAAGGCATCTGCTCCGTCTCCACATCATTATCCTCATCTAACATGTCGACACAGCCGTACCGACACACCGCACACACACAAGGAATGCTCCAACTGAGGACAGGACCCACAAAAGCCCTTTGGGGGGGACAGAGTGAGAGTATGCCAGCACACACCAGAGCGCTATATAATGCAGGGACTAACTGAGTTATGTCCCTAATAGCTGCTTTTTTATATAATTTATACTGCGCCTAAATTTAGTGCCCCCCCCTCTCTGTTTTTACCCTTTTCTGTAGTGTAGACTGCAGGGGAGAGCCAGGGAGCTTCCTTCCAGCGGATCTGTGAAGGAGAAATGGCGCCAGTGTGCTGTGGGAGATAGCTCCGCCCCTTTTCCGCGGACTATTCTCCCGCTTTTTCCTATATTCTGGCAGGGGTATTTTCCACATATATAGCCTCTGGGGCTATATATTGTGGTATTTTTGCCAGCCAAGGTGTTATTATTGCTTCTCAGGGCGCCCCCCCCCAGCGCCCTGCACCCTCAGTGACCGGAGTGTGAAGTGTGTGTGAGGAGCAATGGCGCACAGCTGCAGTGCTGTGCGCTACCTTGGTGAAGACTGATGTCTTCTGCCGCCGATTTTCCGGACCTCTTCTTGCTTCTGGCTCTGTAAGGGGGACGGCGGCGCGGCTCCGGGACCGAACACCAAGGACTGGGCCTGCGGTCGATCCCTCTGGAGCTAATGGTGTCCAGTAGCCTAAGAAGCCCAATCCGGCTGCAAGCAGGCGAGTTCACTTCTTCTCCCCTTAGTCCCTCGCTGCAGTGAGCCTGTTGCCAGCAGGTCTCACTGAAAATAAAAAACCTAATTCTATACTTTCTTTCTAAGGGCTCAGGAGAGCCCCTAGTGTGCATCCAACCTCGGCCGGGCACAAAATCTAACTGAGGCTTGGAGGAGGGTCATAGTGGGAGGAGCCAGTGCACACCAGGTAGTCATAAATCTTTCTAGAGTGCCCAGCCTCCTTCGGAGCCCGCTATTCCCCATGGTCCTTACGGAGTTCCCAGCATCCACTAGGACGTCAGAGAAATAATTATTAATTGTAATACCCACACGTTCCCTCCGATGACTGAAAGCCTTACTCCCACTGATGGTGATACCAGTGCCATAATAAGGGGTAGGACCTGTGACACTGGCCCTTCTGTTTCCTGCACTGGGACTCGATAAGCTTACACCTAGCGGCTGTCTGAATGCCCCTGTGATGGCTGTAGTCCCTAATGCATTGATAGCCTGCAGAATAGGATGAGCTTCTTCTGATGTCTCCCATTTACTGCTTGTTCTTAGAGAGTGGGAGAGGCAGGAGCTGGAGAATAAGAGGGCACTGGAGAGACTCCACACACCACCAGGCGGCCGGGAACATGAGCCAGAGAGGAGGAGACTGGAGAAACACGCCAAGATCCAGGAGCTGCTCAGCCAGGTCTATGCCGAAAACCACAGGGTGAGAGGTTGTTACTCTGGGTGTTACTCCGCATAGGGTGAGAGGTTGTTGCTCTGGATGTGACTCCGCATAGGGTGAGAGGTTGTTACTCCGGATGTGACTCCGCATAGGGTGAGAGGTTGTTACTCTGGATGTGACTCCGCATAGGGTGAGAGGTTGTTACTCTGGATGTGACTCCGCATAGGGTGAGAGGTTGTTACTCTGGATGTGACTCCGCATAGGGTGAGAGGTTGTTGCTCTGGATGTGACTCCGCATAGGGTGAGAGGTTGTTACTCTGGATGTGACTCCGCATAGGGTGAGAGGTTGTTACTCTGGGTGTTACTCTGGATGTGACTCTGCATAGGGTGAGAGGTTGTTACTCTGGATGTGACTCCGCATAGGGTGAGAGGTTGTTACTCTGGGTGTTACTCCGCATAGGGTGAGAGGTTGTTACTCTGGATGTGACTCCGCATAGGGTGAGAGATTGTTACTCTGGATGTGACTCCGCATAGGGTGAGAGGTTGTTGCTCTGGATGTGACTCCGCATAGGGTGAGAGGTTGTTACTCTGGATGTGACTCCGCATAGGGTGAGAGGTTGTTACTCTGAATGTGACTCCGCATAGGGTGAGAGGTTGTTACTCTGGGTGTTACTCCGCATAGGGTGAGAGGTTGTTACTCTGGGTGTTACTCCGCATAGGGTGAGAGGTTGTTACTCTGAATGTGACTCCGCATAGGGTGAGAGGTTGTTACTCTGGGTGTTACTCCGCATAGGGTGAGAGGTTGTTACTCTGGGTGTTACTCCGCATAGGGTGAGAGGTTGTTACTCTGGATGTGACTCCGCATAGGGTGAGAGGTTGTTACTCTGGATGTGACTCCGCATAGGGTGAGAGGCTGTTACTCTGGATGTGACTCCGCATAGGGTGAGAGGTTGTTACTCTGGATGTGACTCCGCATAGGGTGAGAGGTTGTTACTCTGGATGTGACTCCGCATAGGGTGAGAGATTGTTACTCTGGATGTGACTCCGCATAGGGTGAGAGGTTGTTACTCTGGATGTGACTCCGCATAGGGTGAGAGGCTGTTACTCTGGATGTGACTCCGCATAGGGTGAGAGGTTGTTACTCTGGATGTGACTCCGCATAGGGTGGGAGGTTGTTACTCTTAATGTGACTCCGCATAGGGTGAGAGATTGTTACTCTGGATGTGACTCCGCATAGGGTGAGAGGTTGTTACTCTGGATGTGACTCCGCATAGGGTGAGAGGTTGTTACTCTGGATGTTACTCCGCATAGGGTGAGAGGTTGTTACTCTGGATGTTACTCCGCATAGGGTGAGAGGTTGTTACTCTGGATGTGACTCCGCATAGGGTGAGAGGTTGTTACTCTGCATAGGGTGAGAGGCTGTTACTCTGGCTGTTACTCCGCATAGGGTGAGAGGTTGTTACTCTGGATGTGACTCTGCATAGGGTGAGAGGTTGTTACTCTGGATGTGACTCCGCATAGGGTGAGAGGTTGTTACTCTGGATGTGACTCCGCATAGGGTGAGAGGTTGTTACTCTGGATGTGACTCTGCATAGGGTGAGAGGTTGTTACTCTGGATGTGACTCCGCATAGGGTGAGAGGTTGTTACTCTGGATGTGACTCCGCATAGGGTGAGAGGTTGTTACTCTGGATGTGACTCCGCATAGGGTGAGAGGCTGTTACTCTGGATGTGACTCCGCATAGGGTGAGAGGTTGCTGCTCTGGATGTGACTCCGCATAGGGTGAGAGGTTGTTACTCTGGATGTTACTCCGCATAGGGTGAGAGATTGTTACTCTGGATGTGGCTCCGCATAGGGTGAGAGGTTGTTACTCTGGCTGTTACTCCGCATAGGGTGAGAGGTTGTTACTCTGGATGTGACTCCGCATAGGGTGAGAGGTTGTTACTCTGGATGTGACTCCGCATAGGGTGAGAGACTGTTACTCTGGATGTGACTCCGCATAGGGTGAGAGGTTGTTACTCTTGATGTGACTCCGCATAGGGTGAGAGGTTGTTACTCTGGATGTGACTCCGCATAGGGTGAGAGACTGTTACTCTGGATGTGGCTCCGCATAGGGTGAGAGGTTGTTACTCTGCATAGGGTGAGAGACTGTTACTCTGGATGTGACTCCGCATAGGGTGAGAGGTTGTTACTCTGGATGTGACTCCGCATAGGGTGAGAGGTTGTTACTCTGGATGTGACTCCGCATAGGGTGAGAGGTTGTTACTCTGGATGTGACTCCGCATAGGGTGAGAGGCTGTTACTCTGGATGTGACTCCGCATAGGGTGAGAGGTTGCTGCTCTGGATGTGACTCCGCATAGGGTGAGAGGTTGTTACTCTGGATGTTACTCCGCATAGGGTTAGAGATTGTTACTCTGGATGTGGCTCCGCATAGGGTGAGAGGTTGTTACTCTGGCTGTTACTCCGCATAGGGTGAGAGGTTGTTACTCTGGATGTGACTCCGCATAGGGTGAGAGGTTGTTACTCTGGATGTGACTCCGCATAGAGTGAGAGGCTGTTACTCTGGATGTTACTCCGCATAGGGTGAGAGATTGTTACTCTGGATGTGGCTCCGCATAGGGTGAGAGGTTGTTACTCTGCATAGGGTGAGAGACTGTTACTCTGGATGTGGCTCCGCATAGGGTGATAGACTGTTACTCTGGATGTGACTCCGCATAGGGTGAGAGGTTGTTACTCTTGATGTGACTCCGCATAGGGTGAGAGGTTGTTACTCTGGATGTGACTCCGCATAGGGTGAGAGACTGTTACTCTGGATGTGGCTCCGCATAGGGTGAGAGGTTGTTACTCTGCATAGGGTGAGAGACTGTTACTCTGGATGTGACTCCGCATAGGGTGAGAGGTTGTTACTCTGGATGTGACTCCGCATAGGGTGAGAGGTTGTTACTCTGGATGTGACTCCGCATAGGGTGAGAGGTTGTTACTCTGGATGTGACTCCGCATAGGGTGAGAGGCTGTTACTCTGGATGTGACTCCGCATAGGGTGAGAGGTTGCTGCTCTGGATGTGACTCTGCATAGGGTGAGAGGTTGTTACTCTGGATGTTACTCCGCATAGGGTGAGAGATTGTTACTCTGGATGTGGCTCCGCATAGGGTGAGAGGTTGTTACTCTGGATGTGACTCCGCATAGGGTGAGAGGTTGTTACTCTGGATGTGACTCCGCATAGAGTGAGAGGCTGTTACTCTGGATGTTACTCCGCATAGGGTGAGAGATTGTTATTCTGGATGTGGCTCCGCATAGGGTGAGAGGTTGTTACTCTGCATAGGGTGAGAGACTGTTACTCTGGATGTGGCTCCGCATAGGGTGATAGACTGTTACTCTGGATGTGACTCCGCATAGGGTGAGAGGTTGTTACTCTTGATGTGACTCCGCATAGGGTGAGAGGTTGTTACTCTGGATGTGACTCCGCATAGGGTGAGAGACTGTTACTCTGGATGTGGCTCCGCATAGGGTGAGAGGTTGTTACTCTGCATAGGGTGAGAGACTGTTACTCTGGATGTGACTCCGCATAGGGTGAGAGGTTGCTACGAATACTGGGAAATCTTCAGACTACAGACTGTCCATTGCTATTGGTTTTGGGATTATTTTTGCTATTACAATTAGGAATCATGTAGTTTAACATGAGATGTATATAGTGGCTTCCACATAATCTGTTCTGTAGGGCTCACTATTACTTTATTTGTGGCCCCCAACTTCCATCAATTACTGTTCTACCCCGTTATTATGCATCGGGCATACTAATAAATTGTGTGGCCACTGAGTCACCGGCTGACCAGATTCTATGCTGTCCCTGCTGATTTGTTAAAACAAAAACAACTTGGTCATATGGCCTAGACATAGCCTTTCTAAGTGTGGCCAAGGAGGTAGACTGGCCAATTACCTGCACGCTCACATATGGGGATTAGTCTACTATCTGTGGTACTTGGCTGGACTTTTCCCTCTCATAGGAATCTCCACTGATCTCTGCTTTTCTCTGCGTGTTCTGTCTCCTGTCCTCACAGTGCCTCCAGAAGCACTTCTCCATCTGGTATAAGCTGGTTCTAGAGCGCAGGGTGAAGATGGGCAAGGCTCGGGCTCTGGCCGACTGGAAGCATCAGCAGAGGACATTCCGTGCTTGGAGGCACCATGTATGGACAAGAAAGCTGGAACGGGAGACTCAGCAAATGGAGGTGGAACTGAGGGACCAAAACAGGTACTTTTGGCAGTTGCAGCACATTTATAGTCTAAAACAGTAACGTCACCAGTAATTCTCCCAGTCGCAGTGTGACAATCCCTACTAAATGAGTCCTTGTTATGGAGAAAGGATACTGGGTTATACATTCTAGGAAAACTAAGTGTTTTCGTTTATTTATTTTAATCAGAAATCCACAACTTTCATATTTCATGATTAAAGTCACAGAAATATTGATCTTGCTGTGTCGTAAAAAATCAGTGGTCGCAATGCGAGAGATGCCATGTATGCACATATGTCTAACATCGCCTATATACCACCCACCACTCGTCTCCTATGGGTCGTCCCCAGGAAACAGCAGGTGGCGGCAGAGTGTTACCAGAAGCGGCTCCTGCGTCACTGCCTGACAGAGTGGCAGCTTTACTGTAGAGCGGAAAAGGAGAAGAGGGAGCTGGAAGCTCGGAAAGAGGAGACTAAAAGGAAGATGGCGGCTCTACTGGACGCGGCATCGTCTCTCGGGAGCCCCAAACCGAGAAGTGAGAATCAGATGGAGTTGAATAATGGCGCCAGTGAAACCACCGAGAAAGTGGTGAGCCCTCCTGTATTACCTTAATATATAGTAGTCAGCGACTTCAGCCCCTGGACCCACATGGTATCCGGATGATAGATAGACAGTGTCTAGTTAGACAGTCAATAGATAGACACCATATGTTAGACAGACATTAGGTCAACAGGGTCAATGTTGATGTTTTCTGGAGTGTACAGTGAGGGCACTCAAATTTTAATCCTCTTACGCTTCCACAATCTCCTTAAAGGAAAGTTCAGTTTTCCCAACCCTCCAAATAAACGTCAAGTCTACGTCACCTGAAGTCGGGTTCATCACAGAGTGAGCTTGCAGTTCAGGAGGGCTCGATCTTTCCTAAAGATCTCTATAGTGAGGGACTAGAGGGATTTACTCCTCCAGCGTGATCAGTGGCCGGCTTCAGATGACATTTATGGTGGGCTTCCTGGGGTGTGGACCCTCCTCATTCATGAGGCAGATGTAGTAGGGGAAATAGAGGTTTGGACAACCCCTGAGGCACTTTACATAGTCTTCTCCTATTGTATTGCAGGTGGAAGAGACCCGAAGTGTAGCCAGCGATTCTAGAACCCCTGTCATCCTTCACAGGAACCCCCCAGAGAAGGTAACATCGGCTCCCAGGCATGCCTGGCAGGTGACGCGGCAACACGCGGCTCTCACATCCGATGAGCTGGAGCAGCACCGTCTGCATACCCCGAAGACACCCCAGAGATCAGGCCACCAGGGGAAACCCGCTTCCAGTGGGGAGAACTTTGAGAACCGACACCTCTTCCAGAAGGAGATGATTGAAGAGCAGAGGAGGCAGCTGGAGGAGCAGAAACAGATGATCCTGGGTCTGATGGAGAACCAGAGGCTGATGATCTGCAAGCAGGAAGCCAAGCGAGCCAGCGCTGTGACCGCAGAACTGTCCGCACAAGTCATTACACACAATGGGATGCACAGGGCAGGAGGTGACCCATCAATGGAGGGTCCCTCTCATCGGAAACAGGAGGCACCTTGTAGGTATGACTGATGGCTGTAAGCCAACCTAATCCTCACCCTTCCTTATTCAGTGGTGATGGTCAGGGAATGTGACATAAACTGTAATGGAGTGTCGTTACATGAAATGACAGCAGAGGTCAGGACTAGGCCCATGTGGGAATGACCTGGCAGTGGTGCCTCGCATAGCTGATTCCTCTAGGCTACAGGTTCTCAAACTCGGTCCTCAGGACCCCAAACGGTCAATGTTTTCCAGGTAAACCAGCAGGTGAACAGGTGTATTTATTACAGACACATTTTAAAAGGTCCACAGGTGGAGCTAATTATTTCACTTGTGATTCTGTGATTAGCAGAACAAAATGTAAGTTGCTCAAATCAATTAGGAAGTACAATTCAGGTGCATGAAAGGGAGGGAGTAGTCTGGCTAGAAATACATTGGGGATAAACCCCTGGTGTCCCCCAGCACACCGAGCTGTACCTGTACCAAGACATGAAAGACTATATATATATACATATAATAGAAATCCAGAGGTCTTAGTTACATACAGTTTGCAAACGTATGATAAGCCACCAGGCCCGACAAGGCTCCTCTGATGCTGGTGGTCCCTAACTGTAGGTCTGGGCCCGGGGTGCAGGACCCCCCAAACCGGCAAAGGCCAGCTACCCCAGGGCAGCACAAAGCGAGAAGGTAAAGTGTTAGTATGAGTTAATAAAAGGAAAACAAAATCTCTATACAAAAATTAATATACTAGTGAGAGTGTAATTAAAAGACCAGAAGGATTAATAAATGTGTTAAGGGGGTGCTAAATAAGATCTCGCAGTGTGCTACCCCAGAGCAGCCCAGCCCCACCAATCCAGGGGGAACCGCACCCCAGACCCACCCCAGGTACCAATAATAATAATAACAACCCTTCCGGGTAATATAACATGATGCCACATGATAATGGCATCTGAGCAAATGTATCCGAATTGAGAGCTAACTTACCTGAAGATACCCCCGGGATCTCCAAATGGCAATACAGAGACCAGCATACCCTCCAAACACTGGTCCCATCCATGCCCCTCATACTAACAGAACAAAATGTAAGTTGCTCAAATCAATTAGGAAGTACAATTCAGGTGCATGAAAGGGAGGGGGTAGTCTGGCTAGAAATACATTGGGGATAAACCCCTGGTGTCCCCCAGCACACCGAGCTGTACCTGTACCAAGACGTTTGCAAACTGTATGTAACTAAGACCTCTGGATTTCTATTATATGTATATATATATAGTCTTTCATGTCTTGGTACAGGTACAGCTCGGTGTGCTGGGGGACACCAGGGGTTTATCCCCAATGTATTTCTAGCCAGACTACCCCCTCCCTTTCATGCACCTGAATTGTACTTCCTAATTGATTTGAGCAACTTACATTTTGTTCTGTTAGTATGAGGGGCATGGATGGGACCAGTGTTTGGAGGGTATGCTGGTCTCTGTATTGCCATTTGGAGATCCCGGGGGTATCTTCAGGTAAGTTAGCTCTCAATTCGGATACATTTGCTCAGATGCCATTATCATGTGGCATCATGTTATATTACCCGGGGCCTAATTCAGACTGGATCGTTGCAGCGGCAGCGATCACACGCTGAAGCCCTTTGCGAGTGCGCATGCGCACTGGGAGCCCAGTGAGATGCTAAAAGCACCTCAGGGCTGTGAGGTGGTCGCGTGGCTGGAGGGGGCGTGCCAATGGCGTTAGATCGCCGTTGGCAGGGCGCGGTCCGGACAACGCAGGCATGTCCGGACCATTGCAGGGGCGGGCCACGGCGGCTGCATGACATCACACGCAGCGCAGCAGGTAACCGCCTGCCAGCGCTAAAGAGTTGCGCAGGCCAGGAGCTACTCGCCGTGTGATGCTTTTGCACGTGTGCGGGGGGGGGGGGGGGCGCAGAGCCAGACATGCGGGCGGACTAGCCCTGGCCTGAGCTTCTCCCCACATGTCTGAGAAACTGATCTGAATTGCACCCCAAGTTTGAGAACTTGTGCTCTAGGCTAAGCAAGGACTCAGGGCGGTCACCCCGGAGGAGGTCACTTGTGACCGTGTCAGAAACCGCTTCCTGCTCCCATTGCTGCATCATGTGTGCGGCATAATCTCCGCGCACAGCTGCGACGGCGCAGTAACCTCTGGAGAATAAATTGTGATAGCTCCCGAGACTTCTATCATACTTGTGTACATGACACCGTGTTATTATATAGGCTCCATAGTCCCTATATGTAATAAATATTTATGTTTCTGGGCAGTATAGGGAAACATTACAATGTGACTTCTTGTTATATGAAATAGGGGTACGCTCGTGTCTGAGAGAGGCTTAAATCAGTCAGACAGATCTCACTCTATAGCTGGAGACCCCGAGGCAGTGCACATTCGTGCCTCAAGGTGGCGGCACATGATTAGACATTGTGTTAGACATGACATTAAGTGCAGGGGCCTAACTGGAGACTGTACCACTACAGCTACTGTAGCTCTACATGTGCTATTTTGTGCTTGTCCTCCTCACTGATCGGGCCCCTGTACCTACAGTGAACACTGATCCAAGCGTGTGGCGCCCTCTTCTGTCAGGAACGGGAATGTTACAGAATAATATGCCAATAATCTTTATTCTCAGATATTCCTGGTCGCTTGCATGTCATTGCTTTTCTCCAGGGCTCAATCCCTCTCTTAGATACACTTAGGGTTCGGCTTACATTGTATGTCAGCGCCACAGCGTGTTTAGTGCGCTCTGTGTGGCCATGGGACAGAACACGGCACCAGATAACGTGAGAGGCAGAAGTGAAATAATATTACAGGGGCGTGCAATCTGTTTCAGTGTTGTGTATCTGCAATTGTGTCTCCACAGTTTGCCGTTTCCCTCCGAACACTCAAATACTAGTCCTGCCCAAAGCACCGTCTCCACTGCCAGGAAGATCACCGGAGCATCCTCTCCTCATCCTGTGGTCAGAGGTACAGATCAGAGGCTGGGGTAGATCAGACAGGCGGTGACGCAGTGATTCAGGGTGAGGACAGGCGGTGACGCAGTAATTCAGGGTGAGGACAGGCGGTGACGCAGTCATTCAGGGAGAGGACAGGCAGTGACACAGTCATTTAGGGAGAGGACAGGCGGTGACGCAGTCATTCAGGGAGAGGACAGGCAGTGACGCAGTCATTCAGGGAGAGGACAGGCAGTGACGCAGTCATTCAGGGTGAGGACAGGCAGTGACACAGTCATTCAGGGAGAGGACAGGCGGTGACACAGTCATTCAGGGAGAGGACAGGCGGTGACGCAGTCATTCAGGGAGAGGACAAGCGGTGACACAGTCATTCAGGGAGAGGACAGGCGGTGACGCAGTCATTCAGGGAGAGGACAAGCGGTGACACAGTCATTCAGGGAGAGGACAGGCGGTGACGCAGTCATTCAGGGAGAGGACAGGCAGTGACGCAGTCATTCAGGGTGAGGACAGGCGGTGACGCAGTCATTCAGGGAGAGGACAGGCAGTGACGCAGTCATTCAGGGTGAGGACAGGCGGTGACGCAGTCATTCAGGGTGAGGACAGGCAGGGACGCAGTCATTCAGGGAGAGGACAGGCGGTGACGCAGTCATTCAGGGAGAGGACAGGCGGTGACGCAGTCATTCAGGGTGAGGACAGGCAGTGACGCAGTCATGCAGGGTGAGGACAGGCGGTGACGCAGTCATTCAGGGTGAGGACAGGCGGTGACGCAGTCATTCAGGGAGAGGACAGGCGGTGACGCAGTCATTCAGGGAGAGGACAGGCAGGGACGCAGTCATTCAGGGAGAGGACAGGCGGTGATGCAGTCATTCAGGGAGAGGACAGGCGGTGATGCAGTCATTCAGGGAGAGGACAGGCGGTGACGCAGTCATTCAGGGAGAGGACAGGCGGTGACACAGTGATTCAGGGTGAGGACAGGCGGTGACGCAGTGATTCAGGGTGAGGACAGGCGGTGACACAGTCATTCAGGGTGAGGACAGGCGGTGACGCAGTCATTCAGGGTGAGGACAGGCGGTGACGCAGTCATTCAGGGAGAGGACAGGCGGTGACGCAGTCATTCAGGGAGAGGACAGGCAGTGACGCAGTCATTCAGGGAGAGGACAGGCGGTGACGCAGTGATTCAGGGTGAGGACAGGCGGTGACGCAGTGATTCAGGGTGAGGACAGGCAGTGACACAGTGATTCAGGGTGAGGACAGGCGGTGACGCAGTCATTCAGGGAGAGGACAGGCGGTGACGCAGTCATTCAGGGAGAGGACAGGCAGTGACGCAGTCATTCAGGGAGAGGACAGGCGGTGACGCAGTCATTCAGGGAGAGGACAGGCGGTGACGCAGTGATTCAGGGTGAGGACAGGCGGTGACGCAGTCATTCAGGGTGAGGACAGGCGGTGACGCAGTGATTCAGGGTGAGGACAGGCGGTGACGCAGTCATTCAGGGAGAGGACAGGCAGTGACACAGTGATTCAGGGTGAGGACAGGCGGTGACGCAGTCATTCAGGGAGAGGAGAGGCGGTGACGCAGTCATTCAGGGAGAGGACAGGCGGTGACGCAGTCATTCAGGGAGAGGACAGGCGGTGACACAGTGATTCAGGGTGAGGACAGGCAGTGACACAGTGATTCAGGGTGAGGACAGGCGGTGACGCAGTCATTCAGGGTGAGGACAGGCGGTGACGCAGTCATTCAGGGTGAGGACAGGTGGTGACGCAGTCATTCAGGGAGAGGACAGGCGGTGACGCAGTCATTCAGGGTGAGGACAGGCGGTGACGCAGTCATTCAGGGAGAGGACAGGCGGTGACACAGTGATTCAGGGTGAGGACAGGCAGTGACACAGTGATTCAGGGTGAGGACAGGCGGTGACGCAGTCATTCAGGGTGAGGACAGGCGGTGACGCAGTCATTCAGGGTGAGGACAGGTGGTGACGCAGTCATTCAGGGTGAGGACAGGTGGTGACGCAGTCATTCAGGGTGAGGACAGGCAGTGACGCAGTCATTCAGGGTGAGGACAGGCAGTGACGCAGTCATTCAGGGTGAGGACAGGCGGTGACGCAGTCATTCAGGGTGAGGACAGGCAGTGACGCAGTCATTCAGGGTGAGGACAGGTGGTGACGCAGTCATTCAGGGTGAGGACAGGTGGTGACGCAGTCATTCAGGGTGAGGACAGGCAGTGATGCAGTCATTCAGGAAGAGGACAGGCGGTGACGCAGTCATTCAGGGTGAGGACAGGCGGTGACGCAGTCATGCAGGGTGAGGACAGGTGGTGACGCAGTCATTCAGGGTGAGGACAGGTGGTGACGCAGTCATTCAGGGTGAGGACAGGTGGTGACGCAGTCATTCAGGGAGAGGACAGGCAGTGATGCAGTAATTCAGGGAGAGGACAGGCAGTGACGCAGTCATTCAGGGTGAGGACAGGCAGTGACGCAGTCATTACAGGGAGAGGACAGGCAGTGACGCAGTCATTCAGGGTGAGGACAGGCAGTGACGCAGTCATTACAGGGAGAGGACAGGCAGTGACGCAGTCATTCAGGGTGAGGACAGGCAGTGACGCAGTCATTACAGGGAGAGGACAGGCAGTGACGCAGTCATTCAGGGAGAGGACAGGCAGTGACGCAGTCATTACAGGGAGAGGACAGGCAGTGACGCAGTCATTCAGGGTGAGGACAAGCAGTGACGCAGTCATTCAGGGAGAGGACAGGCAGTGACGCAGTCATTCAGAACAAGTGGTGACGCAGTAATTCTGGTATGAAGACATGTAATAATTTCAGGCATGCAGTTATTCAGTATATTTGCTCTGCGTATTTTACTGACATATTCGTGTCTCTCGTCACAGCCATGGAGGAGAGGGCAGCACAGCGAGCAGAAAGGAAGCGGTTACTGGAGGAGACGAGAAGGAGACGGGAGGAAGAGAAGTTGGTGAGGAGAAGCCGCATGGTATCACACTGTAACTTACCCGGAACTTATACTCTGAACAAATTGTAACTTTGCTGAATCCACATCTGTGATTTGTCTCTTTGATAATGTGGCCCTGCTGACGGAGCCCTTGTTGTCCCCCTCAGGCCCAGCTGAGGGCAGCAGAGAGTCAGAGGCTGGAGATGGAGGCAGCGGAGAAGGAAAGTCAGCTGGAGAGGAAGAGAGAGGAGAAGCGGCTGCAAAGACAGGTAACAACGTGCTGCGTAATCTCACCACCATCCTCACTATTGTGTTATCTGTGACACCCCAAGAAGCAATATATAGGGCACAGTATAATTGTAGCGTACGGAGCTTTAACAGACATGGCGGTAAATGCACTGTGCAGTGTCACCCTGGCGTTCCACTGCAGGGAATACATACTATATCAGTGCTGGCGGTCACATGACTGAGCGCGGCGTCCCGACATTGCCTCTTACAGGTACACATCCGGTAAATTCAATGATACATTTGTATCTTACAAACAGAACATTCGCTGTTACAAATTATCCCTATAAGAAACAGCGATTACAGGATTGTTCAACTTAATTCCAAATCCAGAAACCTCCCTTCCTCTTACTGGTGATTGATGTCGGTACCTCCGGCATTTGTCACCCGTCTGTCCTTCCCTCTAATTCCCAGAAAGAAGAGGAGAAGCAGAGGAGGCTGCAGCGGGAGCGAGACCTGAGTGAGAAGGCGAGGCTGCACCACGAGAAGAGGCTGCTGAAATTCTGGGGCCTCGGACCTTGGAAGAAGCTGGTGGCGCAGTCCAGACAGGATATGGAGGTAAGACCGTGGCGGGACGCAGAGCTCTGCGCTCCATGCAGTGTTTTATCATCTTGTTGTTGCTTCACTTTGTAGCAAAACCTTTTTAACTCACGTAGAGTATTTTACATTTATACTATATCCAGTATGGGGCTTATCCAGAGTGCTCACACAGAAATACGGGTATTGGTCTGTATGCAGGATGCCGCATCTATGGCGTCGCACTGCCCCCCATTCATCCTGCCGCCACCATCCGCGTACCTGTACCAGCCCTATTCCCGCTGCGAGAGATCCATTCTCCTCTGACCCCCTTAGTACACTCAAGGCCTAATTCAAGGTTGATTGCAAAACAACATTTCTCTGACGTCCTAAGTGGATGCTGGGGACTCCGTCAGGACCATGGGGAATAGCGGCTCCGCAGGAGACAGGGCACAAAAGTAAAAGCTTTAGGATCAGGTGGTGTGCACTGGCTCCTCCCCCTATGACCCTCCTCCAAGCCTCAGTTAGGTTTTTGTGCCCGGCCGAGAAGGGTGCAATCTAGGTGGCTCTCCTAAAGAGCTGCTTAGAGTAAAAGTTTTGTTAGGTTTTTTATTTTCAGTGAGTCCTGCTGGCAACAGGCTCACTGCATCGAGGGACTTAGGGGAGAAGAAGTGAACTCACCTGCGTGCAGGATGGATTGGCTTCTTAGGCTACTGGACACTAGCTCCAGAGGGACGATCACAGGTACAGCCTGGATGGGTCACCGGAGCCGCGCCGCCGACCCCCTTGCAGATACTGAAGAGAGAAGAGGTCCAGAAATCGGCGGCTGAAGACTTCTCAGTCTTCATGAGGTAGCGCACAGCACTGCAGCTGTGCGCCATTGCTGTCAGCACACTTCACACCAACGGTCACTGAGGGTGCAGGGCGCTTGGGGGGGCGCCCTGGGCAGCAATGAAAGTACCTATGCTGGCTAAAAATACATCACATATAGCCCCTGGGGCTATATGGATGTATTTAACCCCTGCCAGGTTGTCAGAAAAACGGGAGAAGAAGCCCGCCGAAAAGGGGGCGGGGCCTATTCTCCTCAGCACACAGCGCCATTTTCCTACACAGCTCCGCTGCTAGGAAGGCTCCCAGGCTCTCCCCTGCACTGCATTACAGAAACAGGGTTAAAACAGAGAGGGGGGGCACTTATTTGGCGATATTATTATATATTAAGATGCTATAAGGGAAAACACTTATATAAGGTTGTCCCTGTATAATATAGCGTTTTGGTGTGTGCTGGCAAACTCTCCCTCTGTCTCCCCAAAGGGCTAGTGGGGTCCTGTCCTCTATCAGAGCATTCCCTGTGTGTGTGCTGTGTGTCGGTACGTGTGTGTCGACATGTATGAGGACGATGTTGGTGAGGAGGCGGAGCAAGTGCCTGTAATGGTGATGTCACTCTCTAGGGAGTCGACACCGGAATGGATGGCTTATTTAGGGAATTACGTGATAATGTCAACACGCTGCAAGGTCGGTTGACGACATGAGACGGCCGGCAAACCAATTAGTACCTGTCCAGGCGTCTCAAACACCGTCAGGGGCTTTAAAACGCCCATTTACCTCAGTCGGTCGACATAGACACGGACACTGACTCCAGTGTCGACGGTGAAGAAACAAAAGTATTTTCCATTTGGGCCACACGTTACATGTTAAGGGCAATGAAGGAGGTGTTACATATTTCTGATACTACAAGTACCACAAAAGAGGGTATTATGTGGGGTGTGAAAAAACTACCTGTAGTTTTTCCTGAATCAGATAAATTAAATGAAGTGTGTGATGATGCGTGGGTTTCCCCCGATAGAAAATTATTGGCGTTATACCCTTTCCCGCCAGAAGTTAGGGCGCGTTGGGAAACACCCCTTAGGGTGGATAAGGCGCTCACACGCTTATCAAAACAAGTGGCGTTACCGTCTCCAGATACGGCCGCCCTCAAGGAGCCAGCTGATAGGAGGCTGGAAAATATCCTAAAAAGTATATACACACATACTGGTGTTATACTGCGACCAGCGATCGCCTCAGCCTGGATGTGCAGCGCTGGGGTGGCTTGGTCGGATTCCCTGACTGAAAATATTGATACCCTTGACAGGGACAGTATTTTATTGACTATAGAGCATTTAAAGGATGCATTTCTATATATGCGAGATGCACAGAGGGATATTTGCACTCTGGCATCAAGAGTAAGTGCGATGTCCATATCTGCCAGAAGATGTTTATGGACACGACAGTGGTCAGGTGATGCAGATTCCAAACGGCACATTGAAGTATTGCCGTATAAAGGGGAGGAGTTATTTGGGGTCGGTCCATCGGACCTGGTGGCCACGGCAACAGCTGAAAAATCCACCTTTTTTACCCCAAGTCACATCTCAGCAGAAAAAGACACCGTCTTTTCAGCCTCAGTCCTTTCGTCCCCATAAGGGCAAGCAGGCAAAAGGCCAGTCATATCTGCCCAGGGATAGAGGAAAGGGAAGAAGACTGCAGCAGGCAGCCCATTCCCAGGAACAGAAGCCCTCCACCGCTTTTGCCAAGTCCTCAGCATGACGCTGGGGCCGTACAAGCGGACTCAGGTGCGGTGGGGGGTCGTCTCAAGAGTTTCAGCGCGCAGTGGGCTCACTCGCAAGTGGACCCCTGGATCCTACAAGTAGTATCCCAGGGGTACAGATTGGAAATTCGAGACGTCTCCCCCTCGCAGGTTCCTGAAGTCTGCTTTACCAACGTCTCCCTCCGACAGGGAGGCAGTATTGGAAACAATTCACAAGCTGTATTCCCAGCAGGTGATAATCAAAGTACCCCTCCTACAACAAGGAAAGGGGTATTATTCCACACTATATTGTGGTACTGAAGCCAGACGGCTCGGTGAGACCTATTCTAAATCTGAAATATTTGAACATTTACATACAAAGGTTCAAATCAAGATGGAGTCACTCGGAGCAGTGATAGCGAACCAGGAAGAAGGGGACTATATGGTGTCCCTGGACATCAAGGATGCTTACCTCCATGTCCCAATTTGCCCTTCTCACCAAGGGTACCTCAGGTTCGTGGTACAAAACTGTCACTATCAGTTTCAGACGCTGCCGTTTGGATTGTCCACGGCACCCCGGGTCTTTACCAAGGTAATGGCCGAAATGATGATTCTTCTTCAAAGAAAAGGCGTCTTAATTATCCCTTACTTGGACGATCTCCTGATAAGGGCAAGGTCCAGAGAACAGTTGGAGGTCGGAGTAGCACTATCTCAAGTAGTTCTACGACAGCACGGGTGGATTCTAAATATTCCAAAATCGCAGCTGTCTCCGACGACACGTCTGCTGTTCCTAGGGATGATTCTGGACACAGTCCAGAAAAAGGTGTTTCTCCCGGAGGAGAAAGCCAGGGAGTTATCCGAGCTAGTCAGGAACCTCCTAAAACCAGGAAAAGTGTCAGTGCATCATTGCACAAGGGTCCTGGGAAAAATGGTGGCTTCTTACGAAGCGATTCCATTCGGCAGATTTCACGCAAGAACTTTTCAGTGGGATCTGCTGGAAAAATGGTCCGGATCGCATCTTCAGATGCATCAGCGGATAACCCTGTCTCCAAGGACAAGGGTGTCTCTTCTGTGGTGGCTGCAGAGTGCTCATCTACTAAAGGGCCACAGATTCGGCATTCAGGACTGGGTCCTGGTGACCACGGATGCCAGCCTGAAAGGCTGGGGAGCAGTCACACAAGGAAAAAATTTCCAGGGAGTGTGATCAAGTCTGGAGACTTCTCTCCACATAAATATACTGGAGCTAAGAGCAATTTACAATGCTCTAAGCTTAGCAAGACCTCTGCTTCAAGGTCAGCCGGTATTGATCCAGTGGGACAACATCACGGCAGTCGCCCACGTAAACAGACAGGGCGGCACAAGAAGCAGGAGGGCAATGGCAGAAACTGCAAGGATTCTTCGCTGGGCGGAAAATCATGTGATAGCACTGTCAGCAGTGTTCATTCCGGGAGTGGACAACTGGGAAGCAGACTTCCTCAGCACGACCTCCACCCGGGAGAGTGGGGACTTCATCGGGAAGTCTTCCACATGATTGTGAACCGTTGGGAAAGACCAAAGGTGGACATGATGGCGTCCCGCCTGAACAAAAAACTGGACAGGTATTGCGCCAGGTCAAGAGACCCTCAGGCAATAGCTGTGGACGTTCTGGTAACACCGTGGGTGTACCAGTCGGTGTATGTGTTCCCTCCTCTGCTTCTCATACCTAAGGTACTGAGAATTATAAGACGTAGAGGAGTAAGAACTATACTCGTGGCTCCGGATTGGCCAAGAAGGACTTGGTACCCGGAACTTTAAGAGATGCTCACAGAGGACTCATGGCCTCTGCCGCTAAGAAGGGACTTGCTTCAGCAAGTACCATGTCTGTTCCAAGACTTACCGCGGCTGCGTTTGACGGCATGGCGGTTGAACGCCGGATCCTAAGGGAAAAAGGCATTCCGGAAGAGGTCATTCCTACCCTGGTCAAAGCCAGGAAGGAGGTGACCGCACAACATTATCACCACATGTGGCGAAAATATGTTGCGTGGTGTGAGGCCAGGAAGGCCCCATGAAGAAATTTCAACTCGGTCGATTCCTGCATTTCCTGCAAACAGGAGTGTCTATGGGCCTCAAATTGGGGTCCATTAAGGTTCAAATTTCGGCCCTGTCGATTTTCTTCCAGAAAGAATTGGCTTCAGTTCCTGAAGTCCAGAAGTTTGTCAAGGGAGTACTGCATATACAACCCCCTTTTGTGCCTCCAGTGGCACTGTGGGATCTCAACGTAGTTCTGGGATTCCTCAAATCACATTGGTTTAAACCGCTCAAATCTGTGGATTTGAAATATCTCACATGGAAAGTGACCATGATGTTGGCCCTGGCCTCGGCCAGGCGAGTGTCAGAATTGGCGGCTTTGTCTCACAAAAGCCCATATCTGATTGTCCATTCGGACAGGGCAGAGCTGCGGACTCGTCCCCAGTTTCTCCCTAAGGTGGTGTCAGCGTTTCACCTGAACCAGCTTATTGTGGTACCTGCGGCTACTAGGGACTTGGAGGACTCCAAGTTGCTAGATGTTGTCAGGGCCCTGAAAATATAGGTTTCCAGGACGGCTGGAGTCAGGAAAACTGACTTGCTGTTATCCTGTATGCACCCAACAAACTGGGTGCTCTTGCTTCTAAGCAGACGATTGCTAGTTGGATGTGTAGTACAATTCAGCTTGCACATTCTGTGGCAGGCCTGCCACAGCCAAAATATGTAAATGCCCATTCCACAAGGAAGGTGGGCTCATCTTGGGCGGCTGCCCGAGGGGTCTCGGCTTTACAACTTTGCCGAGCTGCTACTTGGTCAGGGGCACACCCTGGCTGAGGAGGACCTGGAGTTCTCTCACTCGGTGCTGCAGAGTCATCCGCACTCTCCCGCCCGTTTGGGAGCTTTGGTATAATCCCCATGGTCCTGACGGAGTCCCCAGCATCCACTTAGGACGTCAGAGAAAATAAGAATTTACTTACCGATAATTCTATTTCTCGTAGTCCGTAGTGGATGCTGGGCGCCCATCCCAAGTGCGGATTGTCTGCAATACTTGTACATAGTTATTGTTACAAAAATCGGGTTATTATTGTTGTGAGCCATCTTTTCAGAGGCTCCGCTGTTATCATGCTGTTAACTGGGTTCAGATCACAGGTTGTACAGTGTGATTGGTGTGGCTGGTATGAGTCTTACCCGGGATTCAAAATCCTTCCTTATTGTGTACGCTCGTCCGGGCACAGTATCCTAACTGAGGCTTGGAGGAGGGTCATAGGGGGAGGAGCCAGTGCACACCACCTGATCCTAAAGCTTTTACTTTTGTGCCCTGTCTCCTGCGGAGCCGCTATTCCCCATGGTCCTGACAGAGTCCCCAGCATCCACTACGGACTACGAGAAATAGAATTATCGGTAAGTAAATTCTTATTTTTCCTCTAATGGGCAAAACCATGGGGGTAATTCAGACCTGATGGCTAGGCTGTGTTTTCGTACAGCGGGCTCTCAGGTCTTAACTGCGCATGTGTATGCACCACAATGCGCAGGCGCGTCACACAGGTACAAAGCGGATCGCCGCTCAGCGATGGGTTTGTGCGTAGAATCCATTCGCACGGGCGATCGCAAGGAGATTGACAGGAAGAGGGCGGTTGTGGGTGGCGACTTACCGTTTTCTGGGAGTGGTTGGATAAACGCAGGCATGTCCAAGCGTTTGCAGGGAGGGTTCCTGACGTCAATTCCGGCCCCGGACAGGCTGATGTGATCGCAGCGGCTGAGTAAGTCCTGGGCTGCGCAGATACTGTACAAGATCTGTTTGTACAACACATGCGATCACACACTTACACAGCTAAAATACACTCCCCTATGGGCGGCGCCTATGTGAACACAGGACTGAAAAAAAACTCTAGCGAGCGAACAGGTCTGAATTACCCCCCATGTGCACTGCAGGGGGGGGCAGATGTAACATGTGCAGAGAGAGTTAGATTTGGGTGGGTTATATTGTTTCTGTGCAGGGTAAATACTGGCTGCTTTATTTTTACACTGCAATTTAGATTTCAGTTTGAACACACCCCACCCAAATCTAACTCTCTCTGCACATGTTACATCTGCCCCACCTGCACTGCACATTTAGAGGAAAATGTTTGTCCATTAGAGGAAAAATAAGATTTTAAACCTACCGGTAAATCTATTTCTCGTAGTCCGTAGAGGATGCTGGGACTCCGTAATGAAGATGGGGAATAGACGGGCTCCGCAGGAGATAGGGCACTTTAAGAAAGCTTTGGATTCTGGGTGTGCACTGGCTCCTCCCTCTATGCCCCTCCTCCAGACCTCAGTTAGGGAAACTGTGCCCAGAGGAGATGGACAGTACGAGGTAGGATTTTTGTAAATCTAAGGGCGAGATTCATACCAGCCACACCAATCACACTGTATAACTTATGATAAACTACCCAGTTAACAGTATGAACAACAACATAGCCACGGTATCACCGAAAAACTATAACATAACCCTTATGTAAGCAAAAACTATATACAAGTCTTGCAGAAGAAGTCCGCACTTGGGACGGGCGCCCAGCATCCTCTACGGACTACGAGAAATAGATTTACCGGTAAGTAAAATCTTATTTTTTCCAGATGTTTCACCAATATTTTTTTACTGGCTATCCATTGTGGTTGCCTGTACAAATAAAAAAAAATAAAAAAATTCTCACGAAAACACACTGGTTCAGTGAAACCTGTGTGTTTTCGGTAAAAACAGCCCCGTTTCTCTTTTTGGGGATTTGGTTTCGCCTGCCCGATGCAGGTGAAACAAAATCCCATATAAGCCGTGTCTTGCGCTGGCTTATCGGAGCTAATAGGATTACCCCTGGCGAGACAATTAACTGCAGTAATTGACCGCGGCTAATTGGATACCCCCTTTTGTCTGTAGATTTGGAGAAAAATATTGGTGTTGTAATTGGTTGCTTTGTTTCGGAGTTATGTGGCAAAACGTCCACCTGCCATTCACAATGCATCACCATTGTGCTCTGGAAAATGTGACAGTTGGTGAACTCTTCCTGTGCACCTGTCAGGTGGTCTGGAAACTGTGACCGTTATTTCCAAATTCCACTCCTAAGAGGTCAAGAGGAGTAAAATGTTCTGCTCAGCAAACCTTTGCCCAGTTGAAACCGGGCACATCAGCTAGTTAATTTATTATTATTATAATTATTATTATACAGATAATGTAGATAGAGAGATAGATGAGGAATGATATGGTTGACCTTATAGAATGTGGATTTGCTCCCATCTTTTGCATTGGAGCTCAGACACCTGAGCTGCTCGGCACAACTGTAATGCCGAGACCCCTCGGGCAGCCGCCCAAGAAGAGCCCACTTTCCTAGTGGAGTGGGCCTTAACCGATTTCGGTAACTGCAATCCTGCCGTAGAATGCGCCTGCTGAATCGTGTTACAGATCCAGCGAGCAATAGTCTGCTCTGAAGCAGGGGCGCCAACCTTGTTGGGCGCATACAGAACAAACAAAGCTTCAGTCTTCCTGATCCGAGCCGTTCTGGTCACATAAATCTTCAAAGCCCTGACTACATCCAGGGACTCTGCATCCTCCAAGTCCCTTGTAGCCACAGGCACGACAATAGGTTGGTTCACATGAAAAGATGAGACTACTTTTGGCAGAAAGTGAGGACGAGTCCTCAACTCTGCCCTATCCACGTGAAAAACCAAGTATGGGCTTTTATGCGATAAAGCCGCCAATTCGGAAACACGTCTTGCCGAAGCTAACGCCAACAACATGACCACTTTCCACGTGAGGTATTTCAACTCCACAGTTTTAAGTGGTTCAAACCAAGGTGACTTGAGGAAACGTAACACCACGTTAAGATCCCAAGGCGCCACCGGAGGCACAAAGGGAGGCTGAATATGCAGCACCCCCTTCACAAAAGTCTGTACCTCAGGAAGAGAGGCTAATTCTCTTTGAAAGAAAATGGATAAGGCCGAAATCTGGACCTTTATGGACCCTAATTTTTGGCCCAAAGTCACTCCTGTTTGAAGGAAGTGAAGTAGACGGCCCAAATGGAACTCCTCCGTAGGAGCAGCTCTGGCCTCACACCAAGAAACATATTTCCGTCATATACGGTGATAATGTTTCAACGTCACGTCTTTCCTAGCCTTGATCAGGGTAGGAATGACTTCCTCCGGAATTCCTTTTTCTGCTAGGATCCGGCGTTCAACCGCCATGCCGTCAAACGCAGCCGCGGTAAGTCTTGGAACAGACAGGGCCCCTGCTGCAGCAGGTCCTGCCTTAGAGGAAGAGGACACGGATCTTCTGTGAGCAACTCTTGCAGCTCCGGATACCAAGTCCTCCGTGGCCAATCTGGAACAATGAGGATTGTTCTGACCCTGCTTATTCTTACAATTCTCAACACCTTGGGTATGAGAGGAAGAGGAGGAAACACATAAACCGATCTGAACACCCAACGTGTCACCAGAGCGTCTACCGCTACCGCCTGAGGGTCCCTTGACCTGGTGCAATACCGCTTTAGCTTTATGTTCAGATGGGACGCCATCATGTCTATTTGAGGCAGTCCCCACCGATCGGCGATCTGTGCAAAGACTTCTTGATGAAGTCCCCACTCCCCCAGATGCAGGTCGTGTCTGCTGAGGAAGTCCGCCTCCCGGGATGAACACCGCTGACAGCGCGCTTACATGGCCTTCCGCCCAGCGTAGAATCCTGGTCGCTTCTGCCATGGCCACTCTGCTCCTTGTTCCGCCTTGGCGGTTTATATGAGCCACTGCCGTGACATTGTCTGACTGAATCAGAACCGGTCTTCTCCGAAGTAAGTTCTCCGCTTGACGCAGGGCGTTGTATATGGCCCTCAACTCCAGGACGTTGATGTGGAGACAAGTCTCCAGGCTTGACCAGAGACCTTGGAAATTTCTTCCCAGTGCTACTGCTCCCCAGCCTCTGAGGCTTGCGTCCGTGGTCACCAGGACCCAGTCCTGAATGCCGAACCTGCGACCCTCTAGAAGGTGAGCACTGTTCAGCCACCACAGGAGAGATACCCTGGTTCTGGGAGACAGGGTGATCCTTTGATGCATTTGTAAATGGGACCCGGACCACTTGTCCAAGAGGTCCCAATGAAAAGTCCTCGCATGGAATCTGCCGAAAATGATGGCCTCGTATGAAGCCACCATCTTCCCCAGGACCCGCGTGCACTGATGCACTGAAACCTTCTTTGGTTTCAATAGGTTCCTGACCATGGTCATGAGTTCCTGAACCTTTTCGATCGGAAGAAAAACCTTTTTCTGGTCTGTGTCTAGAATCAGGCCCAAAAAGGTCAGACGCGTTGTAGGAACTAGCTGGGACTTCGGTATATTGAGAATCCAGCCGTGTAGCTGCAACGTCTTCATGGACAGAGACACGCTGTCCAGCAACTTCTCCCGAGATCTCGCCTTTATTAGGAGATTGTCCAAGTATGGGATAATTGTGACCCCCTGCCTGTGCAGGAGCACCATCATTTCCACCATTACCTTGGTGAAAACCCTCAGGGCCGTGGAAAGCCAAACGGCAACGTCTGAAATTGGTAGTGACAGTCCTGCACTGCAAATCTCAGGAACGCCTGATGGGGGGGGGGGGAATATCGGAACATCAAGGTAAGCATCCTTTATGTCCAGGGACACCATCCAATATCCCCCCCCCCTCCAGGCTGGTGATGACCGCCCGGAGTGATTCCATTTTGAACTTGAACCTTTGCAAGTACAAGTTCAGAGATTTTAGGTTTAAAATGGGTCTGACCGAACCGTCCGGTTTTGGGACCACAAACAGGGTTGAATAATATCCCTCTCCCTGCTGAAGATGAGGAACTGTGACAATCACCTGTTGAACATACAATTTTTGGATTGCTGCCAACACTGACTCCCTCTCTGACGGGGAAGCCGGCAGAGCCGATTTGAAAAACCGGTGAGGAGGCAAGTCTTCGAATTCTAGCCTGTATCCCTGAGAAACAATCTCTAATGCCCAGGGATCCACCTGCGAGTGAACCCAGACGTGGCTGAAAAACCGAAGACGAGCCCCCACCAGATCTGCCTCCCCCCGTGAAGCCCCAGCGTCATGCGGTGGACTTTGCAGACGCAGGGGAGGACTTCTGCTCTTGGGAACTAGCTGTGTGCAGCTTCTTTCCCCTGCCTTTCCCTCTGGTAACAAAGGACGATCCCCGCACCTTCTTGTTTTTATTGGAACGAAAGGACTGCATTTGATAATGAGGTGCCTTCTTAGTATGCTGCAGGGGGACATAAGGTCAGAAATTCGACTTACCAGCCGTAGCCGTAGAGACAAGGTCCGAGAGGCCGTCTCCAAACAACTCCTCCCCCTTGTACGGCAAGGACTCCATGTGCCGCTTAGAATCGGCATCCCCCGTCCACTGCCGGGTCCACAGGAGTCGCCTAGCAGAAATAGACATAGCATTTATTCTGGAGCTTAATAAACAAATGTTTCTCTGAGCATCTCTCATATACAAGGCAGCATCTCTGATATGCTCTATGGTCATTTGAATGGCGTCCCTATCTAAGGTGTCAATTTCCGTAGATAAGGAATCTGCCCATGCCACAACTGCACTACAAACCCAGGCCGACGCCATAGCCGGTCTAGCAATAGTACCTGAATGAGTGTAAATGTGCTTCAAGGTAATTTCCTGCCTGCGATCAGCCGGTTCCTTGAGGGAAGCCGTATCCTGAGAAGGCAGTGCCACCTTTTTGGACAAGCGTGTCAGCGCCTTGTCCACTTTTGGTGAAGATTCCCAGCGTATCCTATCAGTTTGTGGAAAGGGATACGCCATAAGAATCCTTTTGGGAACTTGTGGTTTCCTATCTGGAGCGTCCCAAGCCTTTTCGCACAATTCACTTAATTCAAATGATGATGGAAAAGTGACTTCAGGCTTTTTCTCTTTATACATGTGTACCCTCGTGTCAGGGACAGGGGGTTCCTCAGTAATATGCAAAACCTCTTTAATGGCAATAATCATGTACCGAATACCTTTCTCCACCTTCGGCTGTAATTTTGCATCTTCATAGTCGACACTAGAGTCAGTATCCGTGTCGGTATCTGTGTCATCGATCTGGGATATGGTGCGCTTCTGAGACCCCGACGGGCCTGGCACCACAGGGACAGGCATGGACTGGCTACCTGACTGATCCCTAGCTTCTGCCTTGTCTAACCTTTTAAGCAATAGATTGACATTTGCATTCAAGACATTCAGCATATCCACCCATTCCGGTGTCGGCGATGCCGACGGCGACCTGACATTCAAACACTCCCTCTCCACAGTAAGCGAGCCTTCCTCGTCAAACATGTCGACACACGCGTACCGACACACTTCACACACACAGGGAACCACTTTTCTGAAGACAGTATCCCTGTCAAGGCCCTTTGGAGAGACAGAGAGAGTATGCCAGCACACACCCAGCGCAATAACCCTGGAGATCACACAAATAGTTTTTTCCCCAGCAGCGCTGTGTAATATGTAAACCGCCAAATATGTGCCCCCCCCTCCTCTCTTTTAAGCACCCTTTCACCGTGTGTAAGCAGGGGAGAGTCCGGGGAGCTTCCTCTCAGCAGTGCTGTGGAGAGAAAATGGCGCTGGTGAGTGCTGAGGGAGAAGCCCCGCCCCCTCGGCGGCGGGCTTCTGTCCCGCTCAAACTTAGTAAAATATGGCGGGGGCTCTTTTATATACATGTACAGAGCCCACCTGTACATGTATATAGTCTTTTTGCCATGCAGAGGTTTATATTGCTGCCCAGGGCGCCCCCCCCTGCGCCCTGCACCTTTACAGTGACCAGAGTGTGCGAGGTGTATGGGAGCAATGACGCACAGCTGCAGTGCTGTGCGTTACCTCAGTGAAGCTGAAGTCTTCTGCCGACTTCTGTCTTCTGTACTTCTGGCTCTGTGAGGAGAACGGCGGCGCGGCTCCGGGGGTGGATGCCCAGTAAGAACCTGCGTTCACCCCCTCTGAAGCTAATGGTGTCCAGTAGCCAAGGAAGCAGAGCCTATCTTTTACAAGAAGGTCTGCTCCTCTCTCCTCAGTCCCTCGATGCAGGGAGCCTGTTGCCAGCAGTGCTCCCTGTGAAAAAGTAGTAAAAATCCAAACAAAAATGCTTCTAGGCAGAGAGCTCTCTGCAGTGCACCCATCTTGCTCTGGGCACAGTGTAAAACTGAGGTCTGGAGGAGGGGCATAGAGGGAGGAGCCAGTGCACACCCAGAATCCAAAGCTTTCTTAAAGTGCCCTATCTCCTGCGGAGCCCGTCTATTCCCCCCATGGTCCTTACGGAGTCCCAGCATCCTCAAGGACGTTAGAGAAATAGATTTACTGGTAGGTTTAAAATCTTATTTTCTCTTGCGTCCTAGAGGATGCTGGGGACTCCGTAAGGACCATGGGGTTTATACCAAAGCTCCCAATCGGGCGGGAGAGTGCGTATGACTCTGCAGCACCGACTGAGCAAATGCTAGGTCCTCATCAGCCAGGGTATCAAACTTGTAGAATTTAGCAAAAGTGTTTGACCCCGACCAAGTTGCTGCTCGGCAAAGCTGTAATGCCGAGACGCCCCGGGCAGCCGCCCAAGAAGAGCCCACCTTCCTAGTGGAATGGGCCTTAACCGAATGCGGTAACGGCAATCCAGCCGTAGAATGAGCCTGCTGAATCGTGTTACAGATCCAGCGAGCAATAGTCTGCTTCGAAGCAGGCGCGCCAATCTTGTTGGCAGCATACAAGACAAACAGAGCCTCTGTTTTCCTAATTCTAGCCGTCCTGGCTTCAAAAATCCTCAAGGCCCTGACCACATCTAGGGACCTGGAATCCTCCAAGTCACTCGTAGCCACAGGCACCACAATGGGTTGGTTCAAATGGAATGAAGAAACCACCTTAGGCAAAAATTGAGGGCGTGTCCTCAATTCCGCTCTATCAACATGAAAAATCAAGTAGGGGCTCTTGTGAGACAAGGCCGCCAATTCTGACACTCGCCTTGCAGATGCTAAGGCCAACAACATGACCACCTTCCAGGTAAGAAATTTCAACTCAACCTTGTTGAGTGGTTCAAACCAGTGTGATTTTAGGAACTGCAACACCACGTTCAGGTCCCATGGTGCCACTGGAGGCACAAAAGGAGGCTGGATGTGTAGCACTCCCTTTACAAAAGTCTGGACTTCTGGAAAAGAAGCCAATTCCTTCTGAAAGAATATCGAGAGGGCCGAAATATGTACCTTAACAGAGCCTAATTTCAGGCCCATATCCACTCCTGTCTGTAGGAAGTGGAGAAAACGACCCAAATGAAAATCTTCCGTAGGGGCGTTCTTGGTTTCACACCACGACACATATTTTCGCCAGATACGGTAATAATGATTTACCCTCACCTCCTTTCTAGCCTTTATTAGAGTAGGGATGACCTCCTCCGGAATCCCCTTCTCAGCTAGGATACGGCGTTCAACCGCCATGCCGTCAAACGTAACTGCGGTAAGTCTTGGAACACGCAGGGACCCTGCTGCAACAGGTCCTCCCTTAGAGGAAGAGGCCAGGGATCTCCTGTGAGCATCTCCTGAAGATCTGAGTACCAGGCCCTTCGAGGCCAGTCTGGAACAATGAGTATTGTCTGTACTCTTTTTCACCTTATGATCCTCAACACCTTTGTGATGAGAGGAAGAGGAGGAAACACGTAGACCGATTGGAACACCAATGGCGTTACCAGGGCGTCTACTGCTACTGCCTGAGGGTCCCGGGACCTGGCACAATACCTCCGAAGCTTCTTGTTGAGGCGTGACGCCATCATGTCTATTTGAGGAACTCCCCAAAGACCCGTTATCACTGCAAAGACTTCTTGATGAAGTCCCCACTCTCCTGGATGGAGATCGTGTCTGCTGAGGAAGTCTGCTTCCTAGTTGTCCACTCCCGGAATGAAGACAGCTGACAGAGCGCTTACGTGATTTTCCGCCCAGCGAAGAATCCTGGTTGCTTCCGCAATCGCGGCTCTGCTTCTTGTCCTGCCTTGGCGGTTCACATGAGCCACTGCTGTGACATTGTCTGATTGAATCAGAATCGGTAGGCTGCGAAGAAGACTCTCCGCTTGTCGAAGGCCGTTGTATATGGCTCTTAGCTCCAACACGTTGATGTGTAGACAGGACTCCTGGTCTGACCACAGTCCCTGAAAATGTCTTACTTGGGTGACTGCTCCCCATCCTCGGAGGCTCACGTCCGTGGTTACCAGGATCCAGTCCTGAATTCCGAACCTGCGACCCTCCAGAAGGTGAGCACTTTGCAGCCACCATAGAAGAGACACCCTGGCCCCGGGGGACAGTGTTATTTTCCGATGTAAATGTAGATGGGACCCGGACCATTTGTCCAGAAGGTCCCATTGAAACGTCCTTGCATGGAACCTGCCGAAGGGGATGGCCTCGTAGGTTGCCACCATTTTCCCCAGAACACGAGTGCATTGATGAACTGACACTCTTTTTGGCTTTAGCAGGTCTCTGACCATGTTCTGGATGTCCTGGGCTTTTTCCAACGGGAGAAAAACCTTCATTTGTTCCGTATCCAGTATCATACCTAGGAACGTTAGTCGAGTTGTCGGAATCAACTGTGACTTCGGTAGATTTAGAATCCAACCGTGTTGCTGGAGCACTCTCAGAGAGAGTGTCACATTGCTCAGCAATTGCTCTCTTGATCTCGCCTTTATCAGGAGATCGTCCAAGTATGGGATAATTGTGACTCCATGCTTGCGCAGGACCACCATCATTTCCGCCATTATCTTGGTGAAAATCCTTGGGGCCGTGGAAAGCCCAAACGGCAACGTCTGAAATTGGTAATGACAATCCTGTACAGCGAATCTCAGGAAGGTAAGCATCCTTTATGTCCAGTGACACCATAAACTCCCCCTCCTCCATGCTGGCTATTATCGCCCTGAGCGATTCCATCTTGAATTTGAATCTTTTCATGTACAGGTTTAGGGATTTTAGATTCAAAATAGGTCTGACCGAACCATCTGGTTTCGGGACCACAAAGAGGGTTGAATAGTACCCTCTTCCCTGTTGGTTCAAGGGAACCCTGATAATTACTTGCTGTTGACACAGTGTTTGAATTGCAGCTAACACTACATCCCTGTCTGGGGTAGAAGCTGGTAAAGCCGACTTGAAAATTCGGCATGGGGGCACCTCTTCGAATTCCAGTTTGTAGCCTTGGGAAACTATTTCCAATGCCCAAGGATTCAGGTCTGAGCTGACCCAGACCTGGCTGAAGAGTCGAAGACGAGCCCCCACCGGTGCGGACTCCCGCAGGGGAGCCCTAGCGTCATGCAGTGGGTTTTGTAGAAGCCGGGGAGGACTTCTGTTCCTGGGCACCAGCCGAAGCAGGTGTTCTTTTCCCTCTACCCTTACCTCTGGCAAGGAAGGAGGATCCCCGACCTCTTCTGGACTTTTGTGACCGAAAGGACTGCATCTGATATGTTGGAGTTTTCTTCTGCTGTTGGGGAATAAACGGTAAAAAGATAGATTTACCTGCGGTAGCTGTGGAAACCAGGTCCGCCAGCCCATCCCCAAATAACACGTCTCCCATATAGGGTAGAACCTCCATATGCTTTTTGGAATCCGCATCACCCGTCCACTGGCAGGTCCATAAGGATCTTCTCGCTGAAATAGCCATGGCATTGGCTCTGGAAGCCAGTAATCCAATGTCCCTTTGAGCGTCTCTCATATACTGCGTCTTTGATATGGTCTAGAATTAACAAAACAGTATCTCTATCCATGGTACCAAGGTCAGCCGACAGGTTATCTGTCCAGGCTGAAACTGCGCTACATACCCATGCCGACGCAATTGTCGGACTTAGCAAAGCTCCAGTATGTGAATAAATAGACTTTAAAGTAGTCTCCTGCCTGCGATCCGCAGGATCCTTGAGGGCCGCTGTGTCTGGAGACGGTAGCGCCACTTTCTTTGACAGGCGCGTTAAAGCCTTGTCCACAGTGGGAGAGGATTCCCAACGTACCCTGTCCTGTGTAGGGTAGGGGTATGTCATATTAATTCTTTTGGGAATCTGCGGTCTCTTATCCGGAGTCTCCCAAGCTTTTTCAAAAAACTCATTAAGTTCATGAGATGGGGGAAAGTTCATTATCTGTTTCTTTCCCTTAAACATGTGTACCCTCGTGTCAGGAACAGAGGGTTCATCAGCAATATGCAACACATCTCTTATTGCTATAATCATACACTGAATGTTCTTTGTCACCTTAGGGTGCAATTTAGCTTCATCATAGTCGACACTGGAGTCAGAGTCCGTGTCAGTAGTTGTGTCCACAATTTTTGCCAAGGGACGCTTTTGAAACCCAGACGGGCCCTGTGAGTCGGTCCAATCCGAGGATTGACCCCCTGACGCCTCCCCGAATTCAGCCTTATCTAGCCTCTTATGTAAAGATGTCACACTTGCATTCAACGTATGCCACATGTCCATCCATTCCTGAGTTGGCACTACCGACGGGGACACACCACTCATCTGCTCTACCTCCTCCTTGGAGAAGCCTTCCGCTTCAGACATGTCGACACGCACGTACCGACCCCCCACACACACAGGGATATACCTATAAGGGGACAAAACCCCAACCAGGCCCTTAGGAGAGACAGAGAGAGAGTTGCCAGCACACACCCAGCGCCCAAATGACACTCACTGCGCGCCAATGTGCCCCCCCTTTCTTTTTTCCAACCTCTGAAGCGTTCAGCAGGGGAGAGTCCGGGGAGCCAGCGTTTCTCATGCAGCTCTGTGGAGAAAATGGCGCTGGTTAGTGCTGAGGGATCAAGCTCCGCCCCCCCAGCGGCGGGCTTCGGTCCCTCTTCAATTTTCACAAAAATGGCGGGGGATCATCTATTTGCTGCCTCCGCAGCCTAATAGCACCTTATTGCCCAAAAACGAGGTTTATTGCTGCCCAGGTTGCCCCCCCCTGCGCCCTGCACCCATCAGTGCTGTCTGTGTGTTGTGTATGGGAGCAATGGCGCGCAGCTTACCGTTGCGCGCCTTACCTCATGAAGATCTGAAGTCTTCTGCCGCCTGAGATGTCTTCTTGTTTCTCATACCCGGCTTCTATCTTCCGGCTCTGTGAGGAGGACGGCGGCGCGGCTCCGGGACGAACCCCAGGGTGAGACCTGTGTTCCGACTCCCTCTGGAGCTAATGGTGTCCAGTAGCCTAAGAAGCAGAGCCTATCAGTTAAGTAGGTCTGCTTCTCTCCCCTCAGTCCCACGATGCAGGGAGCCTGTTGCCAACAGGACTTAAAAATAAAAAACCTAACAAAATTATTTTTCCACAGAAAACTCTGGAGAGCTCTCTGCAGTGCACCCTTCTCCTCTGGGCACAGAATCAAACTGAGGTCTGGAGGAGGGGCATAGAGGGAGGGGCCAGTGCACACCCATAGGAAAAGTTCTTTTAGGTGCCCATGTCTCCTGCGGAGCCCGTTTATACCCCATGGTCCTTACGGAGTCCCCAGCATCCTCTAGGACGTAAGAGAAATTTTGTTTTGCAATCAACCCTGAATTAGGCCCCTCAGTCTGTGTGTGTGCGCGGCCACTTGTCGCCCAGTTACACCCACTCAGCTGCACCTGGCATCGCCCGCTGGCTATATCTGGCTACAGAGCACAGGATCATCTGTGTGCAGCTCTCATCCAGTCCATAATGACTATTGTCAGTGTCTGCAGCATAATAGTCTTCACTTACAGCAGACTCGGACAATCTGACACTACAAGTCCCAGCAAGCTCTTCCACCCAGTGTTACATAGAAATATCTGTAATAAATGCAGTTACACTGTAGAAGTGATCAGATGAACACAGAGAGTGCGAATCCTTCTCCTCGCTCTGAATACTGCAGGGATGGGCGTCAGGTAGTGCCAGCAGGGCATTAATAGGGAGAGCGCTGAATACTGCAGGGATGGGCATCAGGTAGTGCCAGCAGGGCATTAATAGGGAGAGCGCTGAATACTGCAGGGATGGGCATCAGGTAGTGCCAGCAGGGCATTAATAGGGAGAGCGCTGAATACTGCAGGGATGGGCATCAGGTAGTGCCAGCAGGGCATTAATAGGGAGAGCGCTGAATACTGCAGGGATGGGCATCAGGTAGTGCCAGCAGGACATTAATAGGGAGAGTGCTGAATACTGCAGGGATGGGCATCAGGTAGTGCCAGCAGGGCATTAATAGGGAGAGCGCTGAATACTGCAGGGATGGGCATCAGGTAGTGCCAGCAGGGCATTAATAGGCAGAGTGCTGAATACTGCAGGGATGAGCATCAGGTAGTGCCAGCAGGGCATTAATAGGGAGAGCGCTGAATACTGCAGGGATGGGCATCAGGTAGTGCCAGCAGGACATTAATAGAGAGAGTGCTGAATACTGCAGGGCTGGGCATCAGGTAGTGCCAGCAGGGCATTAATAGGGATAGCGCTGAATACTGCAGGGATGGGCATCAGGTAGTGCCAGCAGGGCATTAATAGGGAGAGTACTGAATACTGCAGGGATGGGCATCAGGTAGTGCCAGCAGGGCATTAATAGGGAGAGCGCTGAATACTGCAGGGATGGGCATCAGGTAGTGCCAGCAGGGCATTAATAGGGAGAGCGCTGAATACTGCAGGGATGGGCATCAGGTAGTGCCAGCAGGACATTAATAGGGAGAGCACTGAATACTGCAGGGATGGGCATCAGGTAGTGCCAGCAGGGCATTAATAGAGAGATTGCTGAATACTGCAGGGATGGGCATCAGGTAGTGCCAGCAGGGCATTAATAGGCAGAGTGCTTAATACTGCAGGGATGGGCATCAGGTAGTGCCAGCAGGGCATTAATAGGCAGAGTGCTGAATACTGCAGGGATGGGCATCAGGTAGTGCCAGCAGGGCATTAATAGGGAGAGTGCTGAATACTGCAGGGATGGGCATCAGGTAGTGCCAGCAGGGCATTAATAGGGAGAGCGCTGAATACTGCAGGGATGGGCATCAGGTAGTGCCAGCAGGGCATTAATAGGGAGAGCGCTGAATACTGCAGGGATGGGCATCAGGTAGTGCCAGCAGGGCATTAATAGGGGGAGTGCCGAATACTTCAGGGATGGGCATCAGGTAGTGCCAGCAGGGCATTAATAGGGAGAGCGCTGAATACTACAGGGATGGGCATCAGGTAGTGCCAGCAGGGCATTAATAGGGAGAGCGCTGAATACTGCAGAGATGGGCATCAGATAGTGCCAGCAGGGCATTAATAGAGAGATTGCTGAATACTGCAGGGATGGGCATCTGGTAGTGCCAGCAGGGCATTAATAGGCAGAGTGCTGAATAATGCAGGGATGGGCATCAGGTAGTGCCAGCAGGGCATTAATAGGCAGAGTGCTGAATACTGCAGGGATGGGCATCAGGTAGTGCCAGCAGGGCATTAATAGGGAGAGTGCCGAATACTGCAGGGATGGGCATCAGGTAGTACCAGCAGGGCATTAATAGGGAGAGCGCTGAATACTGCAGGGATGGGCATCAGGTAGTGCCAGCAGGGCATTAATAGGGAGAGCGCTGAATACTGCAGGGATGGGCATCAGGTAGTGCCGGCAGGGCATTAATAGAGGGAGTACTGAATACTGCAGGGATGGGCATCACGTAGTACCAGCAGGGCATTAACGGGGAGATTACTGAATACTGTGGGGATGGGCATCAGGTAGTGCCAGCAGGGCATTAATAGAGAGATTGCTGAATACTGCAGGGATGGGCATCAGGTAGTGCCAGCAGGGCATTAATAGAGAGATTGCTGAATACTGCAGGGATGGGCATCACGTAGTGCCAGCAGGGCATTAACGGGGAGAGTACTGAATACTGCAGGGATGGGCATCAGGTAGTGCCAGCAGGGCATTAATAGAGAGATTGCTGAATACTGCAGGGATGGACATCAGGTAGTGCCAGCAGGGCATTAATAGGCAGAGTGCTGAATACTGCAGGGATGGGCATCAGGTAGTGCCAGCAGGGCATTAATAGGCAGAGTGCTGAATACTGCAGGGATGGGCATCAGGTAGTGCCAGCAGGGCATTAATAGGCAGAGTGCTGAATACTGCAGGGATGGGCATCACGTAGTGCCAGCAGGGCATTAACGGGGAGAGTACTGAATAATGCAGGGATGGGCATCAGGTAGTGCCAGCAGGGCATTAATAGGGAGAGTGCCGAATACTGCAGGGATGGGCATCAGGTAGTGCCAGCAGGGCATTAATAGGGAGAGCGCTGAATACTGCAGGGATGGGCATCAGGTAGTGCCAGCAGGGCATTAATAGGGAGAGTGCCGAATACTGCAGGGATGGGTATCACGTAGTACCAGCAGGGCATTAACGGGGAGAGTACTGAATACTGTGGGGATGGGCATCAGGTAGTGCCAGCAGGGCATTAATAGAGAGATTGCTGAATACTGCAGGGATGGGCATCAGGTAGTGCCAGCAGGGCATTAATAGAGAGATTGCTGAATACTGCAGGGATGGGCATCACGTAGTGCCAGCAGGGCATTAACGGGGAGAGTACTGAATACTGCAGGGATGGGCATCAGGTAGTGCCAGCAGGGCATTAATAGAGAGATTGCTGAATACTGCAGGGATGGACATCAGGTAGTGCCAGCAGGGCATTAATAGGCAGAGTGCTGAATACTGCAGGGATGGGCATCAGGTAGTGCCAGCAGGGCATTAATAGGGAGAGCGCTGAATACTGCAGGGATGGGCATCAGGTAGTGCCAGCAGGGCATTAATAGGGAGAGTACTGAATACTGCAGGGATGGGCATCAGGTAGTGCCAGCAGGGCATTAATAGGCAGAGTGCTGAATACTGCAGGGATGGGCATCAGGTAGTGCCAGCAGGACATTAATAGGGAGATTGCTGAATACTGCAGGGATGGGCATCAGGTAGTGCCAGCAGGGCATTAATAGAGAGAGTGCTGAATACTGCAGGGCTGGGCATCAGGTAGTGCCAGCAGGGCATTAATAGGTAGAGCGCTGAATACTGCAGGGATGGGCATCAGGTAGTGCCAGCAGGGCATTAATAGGGAGAGCGCTGAATACTGCAGGGATGGGCATCAGGTAGTGCCAGCAGGACATTAATAGGGAGAGCACTGAATACTGCAGGGATGGGCATCAGGTAGTGCCAGCAGGGCATTAATAGAGAGATTGCTGAATACTGCAGGGATGGGCATCAGGTAGTGCCAGCAGGGCATTAATAGGCAGAGTGCTTAATACTGCAGGGATGGGCATCAGGTAGTGCCAGCAGGGCATTAATAGGCAGAGTGCTGAATACTGCAGGGATGGGCATCAGGTAGTGCCAGCAGGGCATTAATAGGGAGAGTGCTGAATACTGCAGGGATGGGCATCAGGTAGTGCCAGCAGGGCATTAATAGGGAGAGCGCTGAATACTGCAGGGATGGGCATCAGGTAGTGCCAGCAGGGCATTAATAGGGAGAGCGCTGAATACTGCAGGGATGGGCATCAGGTAGTGCCAGCAGGGCATTAATAGTGAGAGCGCTGAATACTGCAGGGATGGGCATCAGGTAGTGCCAGCAGGGCATTAATAGGGGGAGTGCCGAATACTTCAGGGATGGGCATCAGGTAGTGCCAGCAGGGCATTAATAGGGAGAGCGCTGAATACTACAGGGATGGGCATCAGGTAGTGCCAGCAGGGCATTAATAGGGAGAGCGCTGAATACTGCAGGGATGAGCATCAGATAGTGCCAGCAGGGCATTAATAGAGAGATTGCTGAATACTGCAGGGATGGGCATCTGGTAGTGCCAGCAGGGCATTAATAGGCAGAGTGCTGAATAATGCAGGGATGGGCATCAGGTAGTGCCAGCAGGGCATTAGTAGGCAGAGTGCTGAATACTGCAGGGATGGGCATCAGGTAGTGCCAGCAGGGCATTAATAGGGAGAGTGCCAAATACTGCAGGGATGGGCATCAGGTAGTGCCAGCAGGGCATTAATAGGGAGAGCGCTGAATACTGCAGGGATGGGCATCAGGTAGTGCCAGCAGGGCATTAATAGAGGGAGTACTGAATACTGCAGGGATGGGCATCACGTAGTACCAGCAGGGCATTAACGGGGAGAGTACTGAATACTGTGGGGATGGGCATCAGGTAGTGCCAGCAGGGCATTAATAGAGAGATTGCTGAATACTGCAGGGATGGGCATCAGGTAGTGCCAGCAGGGCATTAATAGAGAGAGTGCTGAATACTGCAGGGATGGGCATCACGTAGTGCCAGCAGGGCATTAACGGGGAGAGTACTGAATACTGCAGGGATGGGCATCAGGTAGTGCCAGCAGGGCATTAATAGGCAGAGTGCTGAATACTGCAGGGATGGGCATCAGGTAGTGCCAGCAGGGCATTAAAATGCAGAGTGCTGAATACTGCAGGGATGGGCATCAGGTAGTGCCAGCAGGGCATTAATAGGGAGAGTGCCGAATACTGCAGGGATGGGCATCAGGTAGTGCCAGCAGGGCATTAATAGGAAGAGCGCTGAATACTGCAGGGATGGGCATCAGGTAGTGCCAGCAGGGCATTAATAGGGAGAGTGCCGAATACTGCAGGGATGGGCATCATGTAGTACCAGCAGGGCATTAACGGGGAGAGTACTGAATACTGTGGGGATGGGCATCAGGTAGTGCCAGCACGGCATTAATAGAGAGATTGCTGAATACTGCAGGGATGGGCATCAGGTAGTGCCAGCAGGGCATTAATAGAGAGATTGCTGAATACTGCAGGGATGGGCATCACGTAGTGCCAGCAGGGCATTAACGGGGAGAGTACTGAATACTGCAGGGATGGGCATCAGGTAGTGCCAGCAGGGCATTAATAGAGAGATTGCTGAATACTGCAGGGATGGACATCAGGTAGTGCCAGCAGGGCATTAATAGGCAGAGTGCTGAATACTGCAGGGATGGGCATCAGGTAGTGCCAGCAGGGCATTAATAGGCAGAGTGCTGAATACTGCAGGGATGGGCATCAGGTAGTGCCAGCAGGGCATTAAAATGCAGAGTGCTGAATACTGCAGGGATGGGCATCAGGTAGTGCCAGCAGGGCATTAATAGGGAGAGTGCCGAATACTGCAGGGATGGGCATCAGGTAGTGCCAGCAGGGCATTAATAGGAAGAGCGCTGAATACTGCAGGGATGGGCATCAGGTAGTGCCAGCAGGGCATTAATAGGGAGAGTGCCGAATACTGCAGGGATGGGCATCATGTAGTACCAGCAGGGCATTAACGGGGAGAGTACTGAATACTGTGGGGATGGGCATCAGGTAGTGCCAGCACGGCATTAATAGAGAGATTGCTGAATACTGCAGGGATGGGCATCAGGTAGTGCCAGCAGGGCATTAATAGAGAGATTGCTGAATACTGCAGGGATGGGCATCACGTAGTGCCAGCAGGGCATTAACGGGGAGAGTACTGAATACTGCAGGGATGGGCATCAGGTAGTGCCAGCAGGGCATTAATAGAGAGATTGCTGAATACTGCAGGGATGGACATCAGGTAGTGCCAGCAGGGCATTAATAGGCAGAGTGCTGAATACTGCAGGGATGGGCATCAGGTAGTGCCAGCAGGGCATTAATAGGCAGAGTGCTGAATACTGCAGGGATGGGCATCAGGTAGTGCCAGCAGGGCATTAAAATGCAGAGTGCTGAATACTGCAGGGATGGGCATCAGGTAGTGCCAGCAGGGCATTAATAGGGAGAGTGCCGAATACTGCAGGGATGGGCATCAGGTAGTGCCAGCAGGGCATTAATAGGGAGAGCGCTGAATACTGCAGGGATGGGCATCAGGTAGTGCCAGCAGGGCATTAATAGGGAGAGTGCCGAATACTCATCCGGACTGTTTTCTCCATCCTCAGCGAGCGGCGTCACATTACCGCCTGGTTCTGCTGAGAGGCGGCCTGCTGGGCTGGTTACATGCAGTGAGAGAGATGGAGGCCGAGAGGAACCAGCGGGCAGAACAGCTGGCGGACACCTTACTGCTACGCAGGACTTTCCAGCAGTGGATGAAGGTGGGTTTAGTGTCACACGTACAGTGCCCCATCAGTGCCACACGGGTATCCTCCCAGGTCTCCGGCCCTAATAGGAGGTTCCAATACACTCATATCCATCCGCTGATCAGAACATAATACATATGGACTGGTTTATAAGCTATAGAGGGTAATAGTCTGAGATCACACACTGCAGATACTGATCCTCCCATACGTCCTCCTTGTGTTACAGTACAATCTGGAGGTTACAGCCGGTGTGTATGAGATATAGGGGGTAATAGTCTGAGATCACACACTGCAGATACTGATCCTCCCATACGTCCCCCTTGTGTTACAGTACAATCTGGAGATTACAGCCGGTGTGTATGAGATATAGAGGGTAATAGCCTGAGATCACACACTGCAGATACTGATCCTCCCATATGTCCCCCTTGTGTTACAGTATAATCTGGAGGTTACAGCCGGTGTGTATGAGATATAGAGGGTAATAGCCTGAGATCACACACTGCAGATACTGAGCCCCCCATACGTCCCCCTTGTGTTACAGTACAATCTGGAGGTTACAGCCGGTGTGTATGAGATATAGAGGGTAATAGTCTGATATCACACACTGCAGATACTGATCCTCCCATATGTCCCCCTTGTGTTACAGTATAATCTGGAGGTTACAGCCGGTGTGTATGAGATATAGGGGGTAATAGTCTGAGATCACACACTGCAGATACTGATCCTCCCATACGTCCTCCTTGTGTTACAGTACAATCTGGAGGTTACAGCCGGTGTGTATGAGATATAGGGGGTAATAGTCTGAGATCACACACTGCAGATACTGATCCTCCCATACGTCCCCCTTGTGTTACAGTACAATCTGGAGATTACAGCCGGTGTGTATGAGATATAGAGGGTAATAGTCTGATATCACACACTGCAGATACTGATCCTCCCATACGTCCCCCTTGTGTTACAGTACAATCTGGAGATTACAGCCGGTGTGTATGAGATATAGAGGGTAATAGTCTGAGGTCACACACTGCAGATACTGATCCTCCCATACGTCCCCCTTGTGTTACAGTACAATCTGGAGATTACAGCCGGTGTGTATGAGATATAGAGGGTAATAGTCTGAGGTCACACACTGCAGATACTGATCCTCCCATACGTCCCCCTTGTGTTACAGTACAATCTGGAGATTACAGCCGGCGTGTATGAGATATAGAGGGTAATAGTCTGAGATCACACACTGCAGATACTGATCCTCCCATACGTCCTCCTTGTGTTACAGTACAATCTGGAGGTTACAGCCGGTGTGTATGAGATATAGAGGGTAATAGTCTGATATCACACACTGCAGATACTGATCCCCCCATACGTCCCCCTTGTGTTACAGTACAATCTGGAGATTACAGCCGGTGTGTATGAGATATAGAGGGTAATAGTCTGAGATCACACACTGCAGATACTGAGCCCCCCATACGTCCCCCTTGTGTTACAGTACAATCTGGAGATTACAGCCGGTGTGTATGAGATATAGAGGGTAATAGTCCGAGGTCACACACTGCAGATACTGATCCTCCCATACGTCCTCCTTGTGTTACAGTACAATCTGGAGATTACAGCCGGTGTGTATGAGATATAGAGGGTAATAGTCTGAGATCACACACTGCAGATACTGATCCTCCCATACGTCCTCCTTGTGTTACAGTACAATCTGGAGGTTACAGCCGGTGTGTATGAGATATAGAGGGTAATAGTCTGAGATCACACACTGCAGATACTGAGCCTCCCATACGTCCCCCTTGTGTTACAGTACAATATGGAGGTTACAGCCGGTGTGTATGAGATATAGAGGGTAATAGTCTGAGATCACACACTGCAGATACTGATCCTCCCATACGTCCCCCTTGTGTTACAGTACAATCTGGAGATTACAGCCGGCGTGTATGAGATATAGAGGGTAATAGTCTGAGATCACACACTGCAGATACTGATCCTCCCATATGTCCCCCTTGTGTTACAGTACAATCTGGAGATTACAGCCGGTGTGTATGAGATATAGAGGGTAATAGTCTGAGATCACACACTGCAGATACTGAGCCTCCCATACGTCCCCCTTGTGTTACAGTACAATATGGAGGTTACAGCCGGTGTGTATGAGATATTAGAGGGTAATAGTCTGATATCACACACTGCAGATACTGAGCCTCCCATACGTCCTCCTTGTGTTACAGTACAATCTGGAGATTACAGCCGGTGTGTATGAGATATAGAGGGTAATAGTCTGAGGTCACACACTGCAGATACTGATCCTCCCATACGTCCCCCTTGTGTTACAGTACAATCTGGAGATTACAGCCGGTGTGTATGAGATATAGAGGGTAATAGTCTGAGATCACACACTGCAGATACTGAGCCCCCCATACGTCCCCCTTGTGTTACAGTACAATCTGGAGATTACAGCCGGTGTGTATGAGATATAGAGGGTAATAGTCCGAGGTCACACACTGCAGATACTGATCCTCCCATACGTCCCCCTTGTGTTACAGTACAATCTGGAGATTACAGCCTGTGTGTATGAGATATAGAGGGTAATAGTCTGAGATCACACACTGCAGATACTGATCCTCCCATACGTCCCCCTTGTGTTACAGTGCAATCTGGAGATTACAGCCGGTGTGTATGAGATATAGAGGGTAATAGTCCGAGGTCACACACTGCAGATACTGATCCTCCCATACGTCCTCCTTGTGTTACAGTACAATCTGGAGATTACAGCCGGTGTGTATGAGATATAGAGGGTAATAGTCCGAGGTCACACACTGCAGATACTGAGCCTCCCATACGTCCCTCTTGTGTTACAGTATAATCTGGAGATTACAGCCGGTGTGTATGAGATATAGAGGGTAATAGTCTGAGATCACACACTGCAGATACTGATCCTCCCATACGTCCCCCTTGTGTTACAGTACAATCTGGAGGTTACAGCCGGTGTGTGTGAGATATAGAGGGTAATAGTCTGAGATCACACACTGCAGATACTGATCCTCCCATACGTCCCCCTTGTGTTACAGTATAATCTGGGGATTACAGCCGGTGTGTATGAGATATAGAGGGTAATAGTCTGAGATCACACACTGCAGATACTGATCCCCCCCCCCCATACGTCCTCCTTGTGTTACAGTACAATCTGGAGATTACAGCCGGTGTGTATGAGATATAGAGGGTAATAGTCTGAGATCACACACTGCAGATACTGAGCCCCCCATACGTCCTTGTGTTACAGTACAATCTGGAGATTACAGCCGGTGTGTATGAGATATAGAGGGTAATAGTCTGATATCACACACTACAGATACTGAGCCCCCCATACGTCCCCCTTGTGTTACAGTATAATCTGGAGATTACAGCCGGTGTGTATGAGATATTGAGGGTAATAGTCTGAGATCACACACTGCAGATACTGATCCTCCCATACGTCCCCCTTGTGTTACAGTACAATCTGGAGATTACAGCCGGTGTGTATGAGATATAGAGGGTAATAGTCTGATATCACACACTACAGATACTGAGCCCCCCATACGTCCCCCTTGTGTTACAGTACAATCTGGAGATTACAGCCGGTGTGTATGAGATATAGAGGGTAATAGTCTGACATCACACACTGCAGATACTGATCCTCCCATACGTCCCCCTTGTGTTACAGTACAATCTGGAGATTACAGCCGGTGTGTATGAGATATAGAGGGTAATAGTCTGAGGTCACACACTGCAGATACTGAGCCCCCCATACGTGCCCCTTGTGTTACAGTACAATCTGGAGATTACAGCCGGTGTGTATGAGATATAGAGGGTAATAGTCTGATATCACACACTACAGATACTGAGCCCCCCATACGTCCCCCTTGTGTTACAGTACAATCTGGAGATTACAGCCGGTGTGTATGAGATATAGAGGGTAATAGTCTGAGGTCACACACTGCAGATACTGAGCCCCCCATACGTGCCCCTTGTGTTACAGTACAATCTGGAGATTACAGCCGGTGTGTATGAGATATAGAGGGTAATAGTCTGAGATCACACACTGCAGATACTGATCCCCCCCCCCCCCCCCCCCATACGTCCTTGTGTTACAGTACAATCTGGAGATTACAGCCGGTGTGTATGAGATATAGAGGGTAATAGTCTGAGGTCACACACTGCAGATACTGATCCTCCCATACGTCCCCCTTGTGTTACAGTATAATCTGGAGATTACAGCCGGTGTGTATGAGATATAGAGGGTAATAGTCTGAGATCACACACTGCAGATACTGATCCTCCCATACGTCCCCCTTGTGTTACAGTACAATCTGGGGATTACAGCCGGTGTGTATGAGATATAGAGGGTAATAGTCTGAGATCACACACTGCAGATACTGATCCTCCCATACGTCCCCCTTTGTTACAGTACAATCTGGAGATTACAGCCGGTGTGTATGAGATATAGAGGGTAATAGTCTGAGATCACACACTGCAGATACTGATCCTCCCATACGTCCCCCTTGTGTTACAGTATAATCTGGAGATTACAGCCGGTGTGTATGAGATATAGAGGGTAATAGTCTGATATCACACACTGCAGATACTGATCCTCCCATACGTCCCCCTTGTGTTACAGTACAATCTGGAGATTACAGCCGGTGTATGAGATATAGAGGGTAATAGTCTGAGATCACACACTGCAGATACTGATCCTCCCATACGTCCCCCTTGTGTTACAGTACAATCTGGAGATTACAGCCGGTGTATGAGATATAGAGGGTAATAGTCTGAGGTCACACACTGCAGATACTGATCCTCCCATACGTCCCCCTTGTGTTACAGTACAATCTGGAGGTTACAGCCGGTGTGTATGAGATATAGAGGGTAATAGTCTGATATCACACACTGCAGATACTGATCCTCCCATACGTCCCCCTTGTGTTACAGTACAATCTTGAGGTTACAGCCGGCGTGTATGAGATATAGAGGGTAATAGTCTGAGGTCACACACTGCAGATACTGATCCTCCCATACGTACCCCTAGTGTAACAGTACAATCTGGAGATTACAGCCGGTGTGTATGAGATATAGAGGGTAATAGTCTGAGGTCACACACTGCAGATACTGAGCCTCCCATACGTCCCCCTTGTGTTACAGTACAATCTGGAGATTACAGCCGGTGTGTATGAGATATAGGGGGTAATAGTCTGATATCACACACTGCAGATACTGATCCTCCCATACGTCCCCCTTGTGTTACAGTACAATCTGGAGATTACAGCCGGTGTGTATGAGATATAGGGGGTAATAGTCTGATATCACACACTGCAGATACTGAGCCCCCCATACGTCCCCCTTGTGTTACAGTACAATCTGGAGATTACAGCCGGTGTGTATGAGATATAGGGGGTAACAGTCTGATATCACACACTGCAGATACTGAGCCCCCCATACGTCCCCCTTGTGTTACAGTACAATCTGGAGATTACAGCCGGTGTGTATGAGATATAGAGGGTAATAGTCTGAGATCACACACTGCAGATACTGAGCCCCCCATACGTCCCCCTTGTGTTACAGTACAATCTGGAGATTACAGCCGGTGTGTATGAGATATAGAGGGTAATAGTCTGAGGTCACACACTGCAGATACTGATCCTCTCGTACGTCCCCCTTGTGTTACAGTACAATCTGGATATACAGCCGGTGTGTATGAGATAAAGAGGGTAATAGACTGAGGTCACACACTGCAGATACTGATCCCCCCATACGTCCCCCTTGTGTTACACTACAATCTGGAGATTACAGCCGGCGTGTATGAGATATAGAGGGTAATAGTCTGAGATCACACACTGCAGATACTGATCCTCCCATACGTCCCCCTTGTGTTACAGTACAATCTGGAGATTACAGCCGGCGTGTATGAGATATAGAGGGTAATAGTCTGAGATCACACACTGCAGATACTGATCCTCCCATACGTCCCCCTTGTGTTACAGTATAATCTGGAGGTTACAGCCGGTGTGTATGAGATATAGAGGGTAATAGTCTGAGATCACACACTGCAGATACTGATCCTCCCATACGTCCCCCTTGTGTTACAGTACAATCTGGAGATTACAGCCGGCGTGTATGAGATATAGAGGGTAATAGTCTGAGATCACACACTGCAGATACTGAGCCCCCCATACGTCCTCCTTGTGTTACAGTATAATCTGGAGATTACAGCCGGTGTGTATGAGATATAGAGGGTAATAGTCTGAGATCACACACTACAGATACTGATCCTCCCATACGTCCCCCTTGTGTTACAGTACAATCTGGAGATTACAGCCGGTGTGTATGAGATATAGAGGGTAATGGTCTGATATCACACACTACCGATACTGAGCCCCCCATACGTCCCCCTTGTGTTACAGTACAATCTGGAGATTACAGCCGGTGTGTATGAGATATAGAGGGTAATAGTCTGACATCACACACTGCAGATACTGATCCTCCCATACGTCCCCCTTGTGTTACAGTACAATCTGGAGATTACAGCCGGTGTGTATGAGATATAGAGGGTAATAGTCTGATATCACACACTACAGATACTGAGCCCCCCCATACGTCCCCCTTGTGTTACAGTACAATCTGGAGATTACAGCCGGTGTGTATGAGATATAGAGGGTAATAGTCTGAGGTCACACACTGCAGATACTGAGCCCCCCCATACGTGCCCCTTGTGTTACAGTACAATCTGGAGATTACAGCCGGTGTGTATGAGATATAGAGGGTAATAGTCTGATATCACACACTACAGATACTGAGCCCCCCATACGTCCCCCTTGTGTTACAGTACAATCTGGAGATTACAGCCGGTGTGTATGAGATATAGAGGGTAATAGTCTGAGGTCACACACTGCAGATACTGAGCCCCCCATACGTGCCCCTTGTGTTACAGTACAATCTGGAGATTACAGCCGGTGTGTATGAGATATAGAGGGTAATAGTCTGAGATCACACACTGCAGATACTGATCCCCCCCCCCCCCCCCATACGTCCTTGTGTTACAGTACAATCTGGAGATTACAGCCGGTGTGTATGAGATATAGAGGGTAATAGTCTGAGGTCACACACTGCAGATACTGATCCTCCCATACGTCCCCCTTGTGTTACAGTATAATCTGGAGATTACAGCCGGTGTGTATGAGATATAGAGGGTAATAGTCTGAGATCACACACTGCAGATACTGATCCTCCCATACGTCCCCCTTGTGTTACAGTACAATCTGGGGATTACAGCCGGTGTGTATGAGATATAGAGGGTAATAGTCTGAGATCACACACTGCAGATACTGATCCTCCCATACGTCCCCCTTTGTTACAGTACAATCTGGAGATTACAGCCGGTGTGTATGAGATATAGAGGGTAATAGTCTGAGATCACACACTGCAGATACTGATCCTCCCATACGTCCCCCTTGTGTTACAGTATAATCTGGAGATTACAGCCGGTGTGTATGAGATATAGAGGGTAATAGTCTGATATCACACACTGCAGATACTGATCCTCCCATACGTCCCCCTTGTGTTACAGTACAATCTGGAGATTACAGCCGGTGTATGAGATATAGAGGGTAATAGTCTGAGATCACACACTGCAGATACTGATCCTCCCATACGTCCCCCTTGTGTTACAGTACAATCTGGAGATTACAGCCGGTGTATGAGATATAGAGGGTAATAGTCTGAGGTCACACACTGCAGATACTGATCCTCCCATACGTCCCCCTTGTGTTACAGTACAATCTGGAGGTTACAGCCGGTGTGTATGAGATATAGAGGGTAATAGTCTGATATCACACACTGCAGATACTGATCCTCCCATACGTCCCCCTTGTGTTACAGTACAATCTTGAGGTTACAGCCGGCGTGTATGAGATATAGAGGGTAATAGTCTGAGGTCACACACTGCAGATACTGATCCTCCCATACGTACCCCTAGTGTAACAGTACAATCTGGAGATTACAGCCGGTGTGTATGAGATATAGAGGGTAATAGTCTGAGGTCACACACTGCAGATACTGAGCCTCCCATACGTCCCCCTTGTGTTACAGTACAATCTGGAGATTACAGCCGGTGTGTATGAGATATAGGGGGTAATAGTCTGATATCACACACTGCAGATACTGATCCTCCCATACGTCCCCCTTGTGTTACAGTACAATCTGGAGATTACAGCCGGTGTGTATGAGATATAGGGGGTAATAGTCTGATATCACACACTGCAGATACTGAGCCCCCCATACGTCCCCCTTGTGTTACAGTACAATCTGGAGATTACAGCCGGTGTGTATGAGATATAGGGGGTAACAGTCTGATATCACACACTGCAGATACTGAGCCCCCCATACGTCCCCCTTGTGTTACAGTACAATCTGGAGATTACAGCCGGTGTGTATGAGATATAGAGGGTAATAGTCTGAGATCACACACTGCAGATACTGAGCCCCCCATACGTCCCCCTTGTGTTACAGTACAATCTGGAGATTACAGCCGGTGTGTATGAGATATAGAGGGTAATAGTCTGAGGTCACACACTGCAGATACTGATCCTCTCGTACGTCCCCCTTGTGTTACAGTACAATCTGGATATACAGCCGGTGTGTATGAGATAAAGAGGGTAATAGACTGAGGTCACACACTGCAGATACTGATCCCCCCATACGTCCCCCTTGTGTTACACTACAATCTGGAGATTACAGCCGGCGTGTATGAGATATAGAGGGTAATAGTCTGAGATCACACACTGCAGATACTGATCCTCCCATACGTCCCCCTTGTGTTACAGTACAATCTGGAGATTACAGCCGGCGTGTATGAGATATAGAGGGTAATAGTCTGAGATCACACACTGCAGATACTGATCCTCCCATACGTCCCCCTTGTGTTACAGTATAATCTGGAGGTTACAGCCGGTGTGTATGAGATATAGAGGGTAATAGTCTGAGATCACACACTGCAGATACTGATCCTCCCATACGTCCCCCTTGTGTTACAGTACAATCTGGAGATTACAGCCGGCGTGTATGAGATATAGAGGGTAATAGTCTGAGATCACACACTGCAGATACTGAGCCCCCCATACGTCCTCCTTGTGTTACAGTATAATCTGGAGATTACAGCCGGTGTGTATGAGATATAGAGGGTAATAGTCTGAGATCACACACTGCAGATACTGATCCTCCCATACGTCCCCCTTGTGTTACACTACAATCTGGAGATTACAGCCGGCGTGTATGAGATATAGAGGGTAATAGTCTGAGATCACACACTGCAGATACTGATCCTCCCATACGTCCCCCTTGTGTTACAGTACAATCTGGAGATTACAGCCGGTGTGTATGAGAGATAGAGGGTAATAGTCTGAGATCACACACTGCAGATACTGATCCTCCCATACGTCCCCCTTGTGTTACAGTACAATCTGGAGATTACAGCCGGCGTGTATGAGATATAGAGGGTAATAGTCTGAAATCACACACTGCAGATACTGAGCCTCCCATACGTCCCCCTTGTGTTACAGTACAATATGGAGATTACAGCCGGTGTGTATGAGATATAGAGGGTAATAGTCTGAGATCACACACTGCAGATACTGAGCCTCCCATACGTCCCCCTTGTGTTACAGTACAATATGGAGATTACAGCTGGTGTGTATGAGATATAGAGGGTAATAGTCTGATATCACACACTACAGATACTGAGCCCCCCATACGTCCCCCTTGTGTTACAGTATAATCTGGAGATTACAGCCGGTGTGTATGAGATATTGAGGGTAATAGTCTGAGATCACACACTACAGATACTGATCCTCCCATACGTCCCCCTTGTGTTACAGTACAATCTGGAGATTACAGCCGGTGTGTATGAGATATAGAGGGTAATGGTCTGATATCACACACTACAGATACTGAGCCCCCCATACGTCCCCCTTGTGTTACAGTACAATCTGGAGATTACAGCCGGTGTGTATGAGATATAGAGGGTAATAGTCTGACATCACACACTGCAGATACTGATCCTCCCATACGTCCCCCTTGTGTTACAGTACAATCTGGAGATTACAGCCGGTGTGTATGAGATATAGGGGGTAATAGTCTGAGATCACACACTACAGATACTGATCCTCCCATACGTCCCCCTTGTGTTACAGTACAATCTGGAGATTACAGCCGGTGTGTATGAGATATAGAGGGTAATAGTCTGATATCACACACTACAGATACTGAGCCCCCCATACGTCCCCCTTGTGTTACAGTACAATCTGGAGATTACAGCCGGTGTGTATGAGATATAGAGGGTAATAGTCTGAGGTCACACACTGCAGATACTGATCCTCCCATACGTCCCCCTTGTGTTACAGTACAATCTGGAGATTACAGCCGGTGTGTATGAGATATAGAGGGTAATAGTCTGAGGTCACACACTGCAGATACTGATCCTCCCATACGTCCCCCTTGTGTTACAGTACAATCTGGAGATTACAGCCGGCGTGTATGAGATATAGAGGGTAATAGTCTGAGATCACACACTGCAGATACTGATCCTCCCATACGTCCTCCTTGTGTTACAGTACAATCTGGAGGTTACAGCCGGTGTGTATGAGATATAGAGGGTAATAGTCTGATATCACACACTGCAGATACTGATCCCCCCATACGTCCCCCTTGTGTTACAGTACAATCTGGAGATTACAGCCGGTGTGTATGAGATATAGAGGGTAATAGTCTGAGATCACACACTGCAGATACTGAGCCCCCCATACGTCCCCCTTGTGTTACAGTACAATCTGGAGATTACAGCCGGTGTGTATGAGATATAGAGGGTAATAGTCCGAGGTCACACACTGCAGATACTGATCCTCCCATACGTCCTCCTTGTGTTACAGTACAATCTGGAGATTACAGCCGGTGTGTATGAGATATAGAGGGTAATAGTCTGAGATCACACACTGCAGATACTGATCCTCCCATACGTCCTCCTTGTGTTACAGTACAATCTGGAGGTTACAGCCGGTGTGTATGAGATATAGAGGGTAATAGTCTGAGATCACACACTGCAGATACTGAGCCTCCCATACGTCCCCCTTGTGTTACAGTACAATATGGAGGTTACAGCCGGTGTGTATGAGATATAGAGGGTAATAGTCTGAGATCACACACTGCAGATACTGATCCTCCCATACGTCCCCCTTGTGTTACAGTACAATCTGGAGATTACAGCCGGCGTGTATGAGATATAGAGGGTAATAGTCTGAGATCACACACTGCAGATACTGATCCTCCCATATGTCCCCCTTGTGTTACAGTACAATCTGGAGATTACAGCCGGTGTGTATGAGATATAGAGGGTAATAGTCTGAGATCACACACTGCAGATACTGAGCCTCCCATACGTCCCCCTTGTGTTACAGTACAATATGGAGGTTACAGCCGGTGTGTATGAGATATTAGAGGGTAATAGTCTGATATCACACACTGCAGATACTGAGCCTCCCATACGTCCTCCTTGTGTTACAGTACAATCTGGAGATTACAGCCGGTGTGTATGAGATATAGAGGGTAATAGTCTGAGGTCACACACTGCAGATACTGATCCTCCCATACGTCCCCCTTGTGTTACAGTACAATCTGGAGATTACAGCCGGTGTGTATGAGATATAGAGGGTAATAGTCTGAGATCACACACTGCAGATACTGAGCCCCCCATACGTCCCCCTTGTGTTACAGTACAATCTGGAGATTACAGCCGGTGTGTATGAGATATAGAGGGTAATAGTCCGAGGTCACACACTGCAGATACTGATCCTCCCATACGTCCCCCTTGTGTTACAGTACAATCTGGAGATTACAGCCTGTGTGTATGAGATATAGAGGGTAATAGTCTGAGATCACACACTGCAGATACTGATCCTCCCATACGTCCCCCTTGTGTTACAGTGCAATCTGGAGATTACAGCCGGTGTGTATGAGATATAGAGGGTAATAGTCCGAGGTCACACACTGCAGATACTGATCCTCCCATACGTCCTCCTTGTGTTACAGTACAATCTGGAGATTACAGCCGGTGTGTATGAGATATAGAGGGTAATAGTCCGAGGTCACACACTGCAGATACTGAGCCTCCCATACGTCCCTCTTGTGTTACAGTATAATCTGGAGATTACAGCCGGTGTGTATGAGATATAGAGGGTAATAGTCTGAGATCACACACTGCAGATACTGATCCTCCCATACGTCCCCCTTGTGTTACAGTACAATCTGGAGGTTACAGCCGGTGTGTGTGAGATATAGAGGGTAATAGTCTGAGATCACACACTGCAGATACTGATCCTCCCATACGTCCCCCTTGTGTTACAGTATAATCTGGGGATTACAGCCGGTGTGTATGAGATATAGAGGGTAATAGTCTGAGATCACACACTGCAGATACTGATCCCCCCCCCCCATACGTCCTCCTTGTGTTACAGTACAATCTGGAGATTACAGCCGGTGTGTATGAGATATAGAGGGTAATAGTCTGAGATCACACACTGCAGATACTGAGCCCCCCATACGTCCTTGTGTTACAGTACAATCTGGAGATTACAGCCGGTGTGTATGAGATATAGAGGGTAATAGTCTGATATCACACACTACAGATACTGAGCCCCCCATACGTCCCCCTTGTGTTACAGTATAATCTGGAGATTACAGCCGGTGTGTATGAGATATTGAGGGTAATAGTCTGAGATCACACACTGCAGATACTGATCCTCCCATACGTCCCCCTTGTGTTACAGTACAATCTGGAGATTACAGCCGGTGTGTATGAGATATAGAGGGTAATAGTCTGATATCACACACTACAGATACTGAGCCCCCCATACGTCCCCCTTGTGTTACAGTACAATCTGGAGATTACAGCCGGTGTGTATGAGATATAGAGGGTAATAGTCTGACATCACACACTGCAGATACTGATCCTCCCATACGTCCCCCTTGTGTTACAGTACAATCTGGAGATTACAGCCGGTGTGTATGAGATATAGAGGGTAATAGTCTGAGGTCACACACTGCAGATACTGAGCCCCCCATACGTGCCCCTTGTGTTACAGTACAATCTGGAGATTACAGCCGGTGTGTATGAGATATAGAGGGTAATAGTCTGATATCACACACTACAGATACTGAGCCCCCCATACGTCCCCCTTGTGTTACAGTACAATCTGGAGATTACAGCCGGTGTGTATGAGATATAGAGGGTAATAGTCTGAGGTCACACACTGCAGATACTGAGCCCCCCATACGTGCCCCTTGTGTTACAGTACAATCTGGAGATTACAGCCGGTGTGTATGAGATATAGAGGGTAATAGTCTGAGATCACACACTGCAGATACTGATCCCCCCCCCCCCCCCCCCCCCATACGTCCTTGTGTTACAGTACAATCTGGAGATTACAGCCGGTGTGTATGAGATATAGAGGGTAATAGTCTGAGGTCACACACTGCAGATACTGATCCTCCCATACGTCCCCCTTGTGTTACAGTATAATCTGGAGATTACAGCCGGTGTGTATGAGATATAGAGGGTAATAGTCTGAGATCACACACTGCAGATACTGATCCTCCCATACGTCCCCCTTGTGTTACAGTACAATCTGGGGATTACAGCCGGTGTGTATGAGATATAGAGGGTAATAGTCTGAGATCACACACTGCAGATACTGATCCTCCCATACGTCCCCCTTTGTTACAGTACAATCTGGAGATTACAGCCGGTGTGTATGAGATATAGAGGGTAATAGTCTGAGATCACACACTGCAGATACTGATCCTCCCATACGTCCCCCTTGTGTTACAGTATAATCTGGAGATTACAGCCGGTGTGTATGAGATATAGAGGGTAATAGTCTGATATCACACACTGCAGATACTGATCCTCCCATACGTCCCCCTTGTGTTACAGTACAATCTGGAGATTACAGCCGGTGTATGAGATATAGAGGGTAATAGTCTGAGATCACACACTGCAGATACTGATCCTCCCATACGTCCCCCTTGTGTTACAGTACAATCTGGAGATTACAGCCGGTGTATGAGATATAGAGGGTAATAGTCTGAGGTCACACACTGCAGATACTGATCCTCCCATACGTCCCCCTTGTGTTACAGTACAATCTGGAGGTTACAGCCGGTGTGTATGAGATATAGAGGGTAATAGTCTGATATCACACACTGCAGATACTGATCCTCCCATACGTCCCCCTTGTGTTACAGTACAATCTTGAGGTTACAGCCGGCGTGTATGAGATATAGAGGGTAATAGTCTGAGGTCACACACTGCAGATACTGATCCTCCCATACGTACCCCTAGTGTAACAGTACAATCTGGAGATTACAGCCGGTGTGTATGAGATATAGAGGGTAATAGTCTGAGGTCACACACTGCAGATACTGAGCCTCCCATACGTCCCCCTTGTGTTACAGTACAATCTGGAGATTACAGCCGGTGTGTATGAGATATAGGGGGTAATAGTCTGATATCACACACTGCAGATACTGATCCTCCCATACGTCCCCCTTGTGTTACAGTACAATCTGGAGATTACAGCCGGTGTGTATGAGATATAGGGGGTAATAGTCTGATATCACACACTGCAGATACTGAGCCCCCCATACGTCCCCCTTGTGTTACAGTACAATCTGGAGATTACAGCCGGTGTGTATGAGATATAGGGGGTAACAGTCTGATATCACACACTGCAGATACTGAGCCCCCCATACGTCCCCCTTGTGTTACAGTACAATCTGGAGATTACAGCCGGTGTGTATGAGATATAGAGGGTAATAGTCTGAGATCACACACTGCAGATACTGAGCCCCCCATACGTCCCCCTTGTGTTACAGTACAATCTGGAGATTACAGCCGGTGTGTATGAGATATAGAGGGTAATAGTCTGAGGTCACACACTGCAGATACTGATCCTCTCGTACGTCCCCCTTGTGTTACAGTACAATCTGGATATACAGCCGGTGTGTATGAGATAAAGAGGGTAATAGACTGAGGTCACACACTGCAGATACTGATCCCCCCATACGTCCCCCTTGTGTTACACTACAATCTGGAGATTACAGCCGGCGTGTATGAGATATAGAGGGTAATAGTCTGAGATCACACACTGCAGATACTGATCCTCCCATACGTCCCCCTTGTGTTACAGTACAATCTGGAGATTACAGCCGGCGTGTATGAGATATAGAGGGTAATAGTCTGAGATCACACACTGCAGATACTGATCCTCCCATACGTCCCCCTTGTGTTACAGTATAATCTGGAGGTTACAGCCGGTGTGTATGAGATATAGAGGGTAATAGTCTGAGATCACACACTGCAGATACTGATCCTCCCATACGTCCCCCTTGTGTTACAGTACAATCTGGAGATTACAGCCGGCGTGTATGAGATATAGAGGGTAATAGTCTGAGATCACACACTGCAGATACTGAGCCCCCCATACGTCCTCCTTGTGTTACAGTATAATCTGGAGATTACAGCCGGTGTGTATGAGATATAGAGGGTAATAGTCTGAGATCACACACTGCAGATACTGATCCTCCCATACGTCCCCCTTGTGTTACACTACAATCTGGAGATTACAGCCGGCGTGTATGAGATATAGAGGGTAATAGTCTGAGATCACACACTGCAGATACTGATCCTCCCATACGTCCCCCTTGTGTTACAGTACAATCTGGAGATTACAGCCGGTGTGTATGAGAGATAGAGGGTAATAGTCTGAGATCACACACTGCAGATACTGATCCTCCCATACGTCCCCCTTGTGTTACAGTACAATCTGGAGATTACAGCCGGCGTGTATGAGATATAGAGGGTAATAGTCTGAGATCACACACTGCAGATACTGAGCCTCCCATACGTCCCCCTTGTGTTACAGTACAATATGGAGATTACAGCCGGTGTGTATGAGATATAGAGGGTAATAGTCTGAGATCACACACTGCAGATACTGAGCCTCCCATACGTCCCCCTTGTGTTACAGTACAATATGGAGATTACAGCTGGTGTGTATGAGATATAGAGGGTAATAGTCTGATATCACACACTACAGATACTGAGCCCCCCATACGTCCCCCTTGTGTTACAGTATAATCTGGAGATTACAGCCGGTGTGTATGAGATATTGAGGGTAATAGTCTGAGATCACACACTACAGATACTGATCCTCCCATACGTCCCCCTTGTGTTACAGTACAATCTGGAGATTACAGCCGGTGTGTATGAGATATAGAGGGTAATGGTCTGATATCACACACTACCGATACTGAGCCCCCCATACGTCCCCCTTGTGTTACAGTACAATCTGGAGATTACAGCCGGTGTGTATGAGATATAGAGGGTAATAGTCTGACATCACACACTGCAGATACTGATCCTCCCATACGTCCCCCTTGTGTTACAGTACAATCTGGAGATTACAGCCGGTGTGTATGAGATATAGAGGGTAATAGTCTGATATCACACACTACAGATACTGAGCCCCCCCATACGTCCCCCTTGTGTTACAGTACAATCTGGAGATTACAGCCGGTGTGTATGAGATATAGAGGGTAATAGTCTGAGGTCACACACTGCAGATACTGAGCCCCCCATACGTGCCCCTTGTGTTACAGTACAATCTGGAGATTACAGCCGGTGTGTATGAGATATAGATAATAGTCTGATATCACACACTACAGATACTGAGCCCCCCATACGTCCCCCTTGTGTTACAGTACAATCTGGAGATTACAGCCGGTGTGTATGAGATATAGAGGGTAATAGTCTGAGGTCACACACTGCAGATACTGAGCCCCCCATACGTGCCCCTTGTGTTACAGTACAATCTGGAGATTACAGCCGGTGTGTATGAGATATAGAGGGTAATAGTCTGAGATCACACACTGCAGATACTGATCCCCCCCCCCCCCCCCCCCATACGTCCTTGTGTTACAGTACAATCTGGAGATTACAGCCGGTGTGTATGAGATATAGAGGGTAATAGTCTGAGGTCACACACTGCAGATACTGATCCTCCCATACGTCCCCCTTGTGTTACAGTATAATCTGGAGATTACAGCCGGTGTGTATGAGATATAGAGGGTAATAGTCTGAGATCACACACTGCAGATACTGATCCTCCCATACGTCCCCCTTGTGTTACAGTACAATCTGGGGATTACAGCCGGTGTGTATGAGATATAGAGGGTAATAGTCTGAGATCACACACTGCAGATACTGATCCTCCCATACGTCCCCCTTTGTTACAGTACAATCTGGAGATTACAGCCGGTGTGTATGAGATATAGAGGGTAATAGTCTGAGATCACACACTGCAGATACTGATCCTCCCATACGTCCCCCTTGTGTTACAGTATAATCTGGAGATTACAGCCGGTGTGTATGAGATATAGAGGGTAATAGTCTGATATCACACACTGCAGATACTGATCCTCCCATACGTCCCCCTTGTGTTACAGTACAATCTGGAGATTACAGCCGGTGTATGAGATATAGAGGGTAATAGTCTGAGATCACACACTGCAGATACTGATCCTCCCATACGTCCCCCTTGTGTTACAGTACAATCTGGAGATTACAGCCGGTGTATGAGATATAGAGGGTAATAGTCTGAGGTCACACACTGCAGATACTGATCCTCCCATACGTCCCCCTTGTGTTACAGTACAATCTGGAGGTTACAGCCGGTGTGTATGAGATATAGAGGGTAATAGTCTGATATCACACACTGCAGATACTGATCCTCCCATACGTCCCCCTTGTGTTACAGTACAATCTTGAGGTTACAGCCGGCGTGTATGAGATATAGAGGGTAATAGTCTGAGGTCACACACTGCAGATACTGATCCTCCCATACGTACCCCTAGTGTAACAGTACAATCTGGAGATTACAGCCGGTGTGTATGAGATATAGAGGGTAATAGTCTGAGGTCACACACTGCAGATACTGAGCCTCCCATACGTCCCCCTTGTGTTACAGTACAATCTGGAGATTACAGCCGGTGTGTATGAGATATAGGGGGTAATAGTCTGATATCACACACTGCAGATACTGATCCTCCCATACGTCCCCCTTGTGTTACAGTACAATCTGGAGATTACAGCCGGTGTGTATGAGATATAGGGGGTAATAGTCTGATATCACACACTGCAGATACTGAGCCCCCCATACGTCCCCCTTGTGTTACAGTACAATCTGGAGATTACAGCCGGTGTGTATGAGATATAGGGGGTAACAGTCTGATATCACACACTGCAGATACTGAGCCCCCCATACGTCCCCCTTGTGTTACAGTACAATCTGGAGATTACAGCCGGTGTGTATGAGATATAGAGGGTAATAGTCTGAGATCACACACTGCAGATACTGAGCCCCCCATACGTCCCCCTTGTGTTACAGTACAATCTGGAGATTACAGCCGGTGTGTATGAGATATAGAGGGTAATAGTCTGAGGTCACACACTGCAGATACTGATCCTCTCGTACGTCCCCCTTGTGTTACAGTACAATCTGGATATACAGCCGGTGTGTATGAGATAAAGAGGGTAATAGACTGAGGTCACACACTGCAGATACTGATCCCCCCATACGTCCCCCTTGTGTTACACTACAATCTGGAGATTACAGCCGGCGTGTATGAGATATAGAGGGTAATAGTCTGAGATCACACACTGCAGATACTGATCCTCCCATACGTCCCCCTTGTGTTACAGTACAATCTGGAGATTACAGCCGGCGTGTATGAGATATAGAGGGTAATAGTCTGAGATCACACACTGCAGATACTGATCCTCCCATACGTCCCCCTTGTGTTACAGTATAATCTGGAGGTTACAGCCGGTGTGTATGAGATATAGAGGGTAATAGTCTGAGATCACACACTGCAGATACTGATCCTCCCATACGTCCCCCTTGTGTTACAGTACAATCTGGAGATTACAGCCGGCGTGTATGAGATATAGAGGGTAATAGTCTGAGATCACACACTGCAGATACTGAGCCCCCCATACGTCCTCCTTGTGTTACAGTATAATCTGGAGATTACAGCCGGTGTGTATGAGATATAGAGGGTAATAGTCTGAGATCACACACTGCAGATACTGATCCTCCCATACGTCCCCCTTGTGTTACACTACAATCTGGAGATTACAGCCGGCGTGTATGAGATATAGAGGGTAATAGTCTGAGATCACACACTGCAGATACTGATCCTCCCATACGTCCCCCTTGTGTTACAGTACAATCTGGAGATTACAGCCGGTGTGTATGAGAGATAGAGGGTAATAGTCTGAGATCACACACTGCAGATACTGATCCTCCCATACGTCCCCCTTGTGTTACAGTACAATCTGGAGATTACAGCCGGCGTGTATGAGATATAGAGGGTAATAGTCTGAAATCACACACTGCAGATACTGAGCCTCCCATACGTCCCCCTTGTGTTACAGTACAATATGGAGATTACAGCCGGTGTGTATGAGATATAGAGGGTAATAGTCTGAGATCACACACTGCAGATACTGAGCCTCCCATACGTCCCCCTTGTGTTACAGTACAATATGGAGATTACAGCTGGTGTGTATGAGATATAGAGGGTAATAGTCTGATATCACACACTACAGATACTGAGCCCCCCATACGTCCCCCTTGTGTTACAGTATAATCTGGAGATTACAGCCGGTGTGTATGAGATATTGAGGGTAATAGTCTGAGATCACACACTACAGATACTGATCCTCCCATACGTCCCCCTTGTGTTACAGTACAATCTGGAGATTACAGCCGGTGTGTATGAGATATAGAGGGTAATGGTCTGATATCACACACTACAGATACTGAGCCCCCCATACGTCCCCCTTGTGTTACAGTACAATCTGGAGATTACAGCCGGTGTGTATGAGATATAGAGGGTAATAGTCTGACATCACACACTGCAGATACTGATCCTCCCATACGTCCCCCTTGTGTTACAGTACAATCTGGAGATTACAGCCGGTGTGTATGAGATATAGGGGGTAATAGTCTGAGATCACACACTACAGATACTGATCCTCCCATACGTCCCCCTTGTGTTACAGTACAATCTGGAGATTACAGCCGGTGTGTATGAGATATAGAGGGTAATAGTCTGATATCACACACTACAGATACTGAGCCCCCCATACGTCCCCCTTGTGTTACAGTACAATCTGGAGATTACAGCCGGTGTGTATGAGATATAGAGGGTAATAGTCTGAGGTCACACACTGCAGATACTGAGCCCCCCATACGTGCCCCTTGTGTTACAGTACAATCTGGAGATTACAGCCGGTGTGTATGAGATATAGAGGGTAATAGTCTGATATCACACACTGCAGATACTGATCCTCCCATACGTCCCCCTTGTGTTACAGTATAATCTGGGGATTACAGCCGGTGTGTATGAGATATAGAGGGTAATAGTCTGAGATCACACACTGCAGATACTGATCCCCCCCCCCATACGTCCTCCTTGTGTTACAGTACAATCTGGAGATTACAGCCGGTGTGTATGAGATATAGAGGGTAATAGTCTGAGATCACACACTGCAAATACTGAGCCCCCCATACGTCCTTGTGTTACAGTACAATCTGGAGATTACAGCCGGTGTGTATGAGATATAGAGGGTAATAGTCTGAGGTCACACACTGCAGATACTGATCCTCCCATACGTCCCCCTTGTGTTACAGTATAATCTGGAGATTACAGCCGGTGTGTATGAGATATAGAGGGTAATAGTCTGAGATCACACACTGCAGATACTGATCCTCCCATACGTCCCCCTTGTGTTACAGTACAATCTGGGGATTACAGCCGGTGTGTATGAGATATAGAGGGTAATAGTCTGAGATCACACACTGCAGATACTGATCCTCCCATACGTCCCCCTTTGTTACAGTACAATCTGGAGATTACAGCCGGTGTGTATGAGATATAGAGGGTAATAGTCTGAGATCACACACTGCAGATACTGATCCTCCCATACGTCCCCCTTGTGTTACAGTATAATCTGGGGATTACAGCCGGTGTGTATGAGATATAGAGGGTAATAGTCTGAGATCACACACTGCAGATACTGATCCTCCCATACGTCCCCCTTTGTTACAGTACAATCTGGAGATTACAGCCGGTGTGTATGAGATATAGAGGGTAATAGTCTGAGATCACACACTGCAGATACTGATCCTCCCATACGTCCCCCTTGTGTTACAGTATAATCTGGAGATTACAGCCGGTGTGTATGAGATATAGAGGGTAATAGTCTGATATCACACACTGCAGATACTGATCCTCCCATACGTCCCCCTTGTGTTACAGTACAATCTGGAGATTACAGCCGGTGTATGAGATATAGAGGGTAATAGTCTGAGATCACACACTGCAGATACTGATCCTCCCATACGTCCCCCTTGTGTTACAGTACAATCTGGAGGTTACAGCCGGTGTGTATGAGATATAGAGGGTAATAGTCTGATATCACACACTACAGATACTGATCCTCCCATACGTCCCTCTTGTGTTACAGTACAATCTGGAGATTACAGCCGGTGTGTATGAGATATAGAGGGTAATAGTCTGAGGTCACACACTGCAGATACTGATCCTCCCATACGTCCCCCTTGTGTTACAGTACAATCTTGAGGTTACAGCCGGCGTGTATGAGATATAGAGGGTAATAGTCTGAGGTCACACACTGCAGATACTGAGCCTCCCATACGTCCCCCTTGTGTTACAGTACAATCTGGAGATTACAGCCGGTGTGTATGAGATATAGGGGGTAATAGTCTGATATCACACACTGCAGATACTGATCCTCCCATACGTCCCCCTTGTGTTACAGTACAATCTGGAGATTACAGCCGGTGTGTATGAGATATAGGGGGTAATAGTCTGATATCACACACTGCAGATACTGAGCCCCCCATACGTCCCCCTTGTGTTACAGTACAATCTGGAGATTACAGCCGGTGTGTATGAGATATAAAGGGTAATAGTCTGAGATCACACACTGCAGATACTGAGCCCCCCATACGTCCCCCTTGTGTTACAGTACAATCTGGAGATTACAGCCGGTGTGTATGAGATATAGAGGGTAATAGTCTGAGGTCACACACTGCAGATACTGATCCTCCCATACGTCCTCCTTGTGTTACAGTACAATCTGGAGATTACAGCCGGTGTGTATGAGATATAGAGGGTAATAGTCTGAGATCACACACTGCAGATACTGATCCTCCCATACGTCCCCCTTGTGTTACAGTACAATCTGGAGATTACAGCCGGCGTGTATGAGATATAGAGGGTAATAGTCTGAGATCACACACTGCAGATACTGAGCCCCCCATACGTCCTCCTTGTGTTACAGTACAATCTGGAGATTACAGCCGGTGTGTATGAGATATAGAGGGTAATAGTCTGAGGTCACACACTGCAGATACTGATCCTCCCATACGTCCTCCTTGTGTTACAGTACAATCTGGAGATTACAGCCGGTGTGTATGAGATATAGAGGGTATTAGTCTGATATCACACACTGCAGATACTGATCCTCCCATACGTCCCCCTTGTGTTACAGTACAATCTGGAGATTACAGCCGGTGTGTATGAGATATAGAGGGTAATAGTCTGAGATCACACACTGCAGATACTGATCCTCCCATACGTCCTTGTGTTACAGTACAATCTGGAGATTACAGCCGGTGTGTATGAGATATAGGGGGTAATAGTCTGAGGTCACACACTGCAGATACTGAGCCCCCCATATGTGCCCCTTGTGTTACAGTACAATCTGGAGATTACAGCCGGTGTGTATGAGATATAGAGGGTAATAGTCTGACATCACACACTGCAGATATCGATCCTCCCATACGTCCCCCTTGTGTTACAGTACAATCTGGAGATTACAGCCGGTGTGTATGAGATATAGGGGGTAATAGTCTGAGATCACACACTACAGATACTGATCCTCCCATACGTCCCCCTTGTGTTACAGTACAATCTGGAGATTACAGCCGGTGTGTATGAGATATAGAGGGTAATAGTCTGATATCACACACTACAGATACTGAGCCCCCCATACGTCCCCCTTGTGTTACAGTACAATCTGGAGATTACAGCCGGTGTGTATGAGATATAGAGGGTAATAGTCTGAGGTCACACACTGCAGATACTGAGCCCCCCATACGTGCCCCTTGTGTTACAGTACAATCTGGAGATTACAGCCGGTGTGTATGAGATATAGAGGGTAATAGTCTGATATCACACACTGCAGATACTGATCCTCCCATACGTCCCCCTTGTGTTACAGTATAATCTGGGGATTACAGCCGGTGTGTATGAGATATAGAGGGTAATAGTCTGAGATCACACACTGCAGATAGTGATCCCCCCCCCCCCCCCCCCCATAAGTCCTCCTTGTGTTACAGTACAATCTGGAGATTACAGCCGGTGTGTATGAGATATAGAGGGTAATAGTCTGAGATCACACACTGCAGATACTGATCCTCCCATACGTCCCCCTTGTGTTACAGTACAATCTGGAGATTACAGCCGGTGTGTATGAGATATAGAGGGTAATAGTCTGAGGTCACACACTGCAGATACTGATCCTCCCATACGTCCCCCTTGTGTTACAGTATAATCTGGAGATTACAGCCGGTGTGTATGAGATATAGAGGGTAATAGTCTGAGATCACACACTGCAGATACTGATCCTCCCATACGTCCCCCTTGTGTTACAGTACAATCTGGGGATTACAGCCGGTGTGTATGAGATATAGAGGGTAATAGTCTGAGATCACACACTGCAGATACTGATCCTCCCATACGTCCCCCTTTGTTACAGTACAATCTGGAGATTACAGCCGGTGTGTATGAGATATAGAGGGTAATAGTCTGATATCACACACTGCAGATACTGATCCTCCCATACGTCCTCCTTGTGTTACAGTACAATCTGGAGATTACAGCCGGTGTGTATGAGATATAGAGGGTAATAGTCTGATATCACACACTGCAGATACTGATCCTCCCATACGTCCTCCTTGTGTTACAGTACAATCTGGAGATTACAGCCGGTGTGTATGAGATATAGAGGGTAATAGTCTGAGATCACACACTGCAGATACTGATCCTCCCATACGTCCCCCTTGTGTTACAGTACAATCTGGAGATTACAGCCGGTGTGTATGAGATATAGAGGGTAATAGTCTGAGGTCACACACTGCAGATACTGAGCCCCCCATACGTCCTCCTTGTGTTACAGTATAATCTGGAGATTACAGCCGGTGTGTATGAGATATAGGGGGTAATAGTCTGAGGTCACACACTGCAGATACTGATCCTCCCATACGTCCTCCTTGTGTTACAGTACAATCTGGAGATTACAGCCGGTGTGTATGAGATATAGGGGGTAATAGTCTGAGATCACACACTGCAGATACTGATCCTCCCATACGTCCCCCTTTGTTACAGTACAATCTGGAGATTACAGCCGGTGTGTATGAGATATAGAGGGTAATAGTCTGACATCACACACTGCAGATACTGATCCTCCCATACGTCCCCCTTGTGTTACAGTACAATCTGGAGATTACAGCCGGTGTGTATGAGATATAGGGGGTAATAGTCTGAGATCACACACTGCAGATACTGATCCTCCCATACGTCCCCCTTGTGTTACAGTACAATCTGGAGATTACACCCGGCGTGTATGAGATATAGAGGGTAATAGTCTGATATCACACACTACAGATACTGATCCCCCCATACGTCCCCCTTGTGTTACAGTACAATCTGGAGATTACAGCCGGTGTGTATGAGATATAGGGGGTAATAGTCTGATATCACACACTGCAGATACTGATCCTCCCATACGTCCCCCTTGTGTTACAGTACAATCTGGAGATTACAGCCGGCGTGTATGAGATATAGAGGGTAATAGTCTGAGATCACACACTGCAGATACTGAGCCTCCCATACGTCCTCCTTGTGTTACAGTACAATCTGGAGATTACAGCCGGTGTGTATGAGATATAGAGGGTAATAGTCTGAGGTCACACACTGCAGATACTGATCCTCCCATACGTCCCCCTTGTGTTACAGTATAATCTGGAGATTACAGCCGGTGTGTATGAGATATAGAGGGTAATAGTCTGATATCACACACTGCAGATACTGATCCTCCCATACGTCCCCCTTGTGTTACTGTACAATCTGGAGATTACAGCCGGTGTGTATGAGATATAGAGGGTAATAGTCTGAGATCACACACTGCAGATACTGATCCTCCCATACGTCCCCCTTGTGTTACAGTATAATCTGGAGATTACAGCCGGTGTGTATGAGATATAGAGGGTAATAGTCTGAGGTCACACACTGCAGATACTGATCCTCCCATACGTCCTCCTTGTGTTACAGTACAATCTGGAGGTTACAGCCGGTGTGTATGAGATATAGAGGGTAATAGTCTGAGGTCACACACTGCAGATACTGATCCTCCCATACGTCCCCCTAGTGTTACAGTACAATCTGGAGATTACAGCCGGTGTGTATGAGATATAGAGGGTAATAGTCTGATATCACACACTGCAGATACTGATCCTCCCATACGTCCCCCTTGTGTTACAGTACAATCTGGAGATTACAGCCGGTGTGTATGAGATATAGGGGGTAATAGTCTGATATCACACACTGCAGATACTGAGCCCCCCCATACGTCCCCCTTGTGTTACAGTACAATCTGGAGATTACAGCCGGTGTGTATGAGATATAGAGGGTAATAGTCTGAGGTCACACACTGCAGATACTGAGCCTCCCATACGTCCCACTTGTGTTACAGTACAATCTGGAGATTACAGCCGGTGTGTATGAGATATAGAGGGTAATAGTCTGATATCACACACTGCAGATACTGATCCTCCCATACGTCCTACTTGTGTTACAGTACAATCTGGAGGTTACAGCCGGTGTGTATGAGATATAGAGGGTAATAGTCTGATATCACACACTGCAGATACTGATCCTCCCATACGTCCCCCTTGTGTTACAGTACAATCTGGAAATTACAGCCGGTGTGTATGAGATATAGAGGGTAATAGTCTGAGATCACACACTGCAGATACTGTTCCTCCCATACGTCCCCCTTGTGTTACAGTACAATCTGGAGATTACAGCCGGTGTGTATGAGATATAGAGGGTAATAGTCTGAGGTCACACACTGCAGATACTGATCCTCCCATACGTCCCCCTTGTGTTACAGTACAATCTGGAGATTACAGCCGGCGTGTATGAGATATAGAGGGTAATAGTCTGAGATCACACACTGCAGATACTGATCCCCCCATACGTCCCCCTTGTGTTACAGTACAATCTGGAGATTACAGCCGGTGTGTATGAGATATAGAGGGTAATAGTCTGAGGTCACACACTACAGATACTGATCCCCCCATACGTCCTCCTTGTGTTACAGTACAATCTGGAGATTACAGCCGGTGTGTATGAGATATAAAGGGGAATAGTCTGAGATCACACACTGCAGATACTGATCCTCCCATACGTCCCCCTTGTGTTACAGTACAATCTGGAGATTACAGCCGGTGTGTATGAGATATAGAGGGTAATAGTCTGATATCACACACTGCAGATACTGATCCTCCCATACGTCCCCCATGTGTTACAGTACAATCTGGAGGTTACAGCCGGTGTGTATGAGATATAGAGGGTAATAGTCTGAGATCACACACTGCAGATATTGATCCTCCCATACGTCCCCCTTGTGTTACTGTACAATCTGGAGATTACAGCCGGTGTGTATGAGATATAGAGGGTAATAGTCTGAGGTCACACACTGCAGATACTGATCCTCCCATAGATCCTCCCATACGTCCTCCTTGTGTTACAGTACAATCTGGAGGTTACAGCCGGTGTGTATGAGATATAGAGGGTAATAGTCTGAGATCACACACTGCAGATACTGATCCTCCCATACGTCCCCCTTGTGTTACAGTATAATCTGGAGATTACAGCCGGTGTGTATGAGATATAGAGGGTAATAGTCTGATATCACACACTGCAGATACTGATCCTCCCATACATCCCCCTTGTGTTACAGTACAATCTGGAGATTACAGCCGGTGTGTATGAGATATAGAGGGTAATAGTCTGATATCACACACTGCAGATACTGATCCTCCCATACGTCCCCCTTGTGTTACAGTATAATCTGGAGATTACAGCCGGTGTGTATGAGATATAGAGGGTAATAGTCTGATATCACACACTGCAGATACTGATCCCCCCATACGTCCCCCTTGTGTTACAGTACAATCTGGAGATTACAGCCGGTGTGTATGAGATATAGAGGGTAATAGTCTGAGATCACACACTGCAGATACTGATCCTCTCGTACGTCCCCCTTGTGTTACAGTACAATCTGGAGATTACAGCCGGTGTGTATGAGATATAGGGGGTAATAGTCTGAGATCACACACTGCAGATACTGATCCTCCCATACGTCCCCCTTGTGTTACAGTACAATCTGGAGATTACAGCCGGTGTGTATGAGATATAGAGGGTAATAGTCTGAGATCACACACTGCAGATACTGATCCTCCCATACGTCCTCCTTGTGTTACAGTACAATCTGGAGATTACAGCCGGCGTGTATGAGATATAGAGGGTAATAGTCTGATATCACACACTGCAGATACTGATCCTCCCATACGTCCCCCTTGTGTTACAGTACAATCTGGAGATTACAGCCGGTGTGTATGAGATATAGAGGGTAATAGTCTGAGATCACACACTGCAGATACTGATCCTCCCATACGTCCCCCTTGTGTTACAGTACAATCTGGAGATTACAGCCGGTGTGTATGAGATATAGAGGGTAATAGTCTGAGATCACACACTGCAGATACTGATCCTCCCATACGTCCTTGTGTTACAGTACAATCTGGAGATTACAGCCGGTGTGTATGAGATATAGGGGGTAATAGTCTGAGATCACACACTGCAGATACTGATCCTCCCATACGTCCCCCTTGTGTTACAGTACAATCTGGAGATTACAGCCGGTGTGTATGAGATATAGAGGGTAATAGTCTGAGATCACACACTGCAGATACTGATCCTCCCATACGTCCCCCTTTTGTTACAGTACAATCTGGAGATTACAGCCGGTGTGTATGAGATATAGAGGGTAATAGTCTGAGATCACACACTGCAGATACTGATCCTCCCATACGTCCTTGTGTTACAGTACAATCTGGAGATTACAGCCGGTGTGTATGAGATATAGAGGGTAATAGTCTGAGATCACACACTGCAGATACTGATCCTCCCATACGTCCCCCTTGTGTTACAGTACAATCTGGAGATTACAGCCGGTGTGTATGAGATATAGAGGGTAATAGTCTGAGATCACACACTGCAGATACTGATCCTCCCATACGTCCTTGTGTTACAGTACAATCTGGAGATTACAGCCGGTGTGTATGAGATATAGAGGGTAATAGTCTGATATCACACACTGCAGATACTGATCCTCCCATACGTCCCCCTTGTGTTACAGTACAATCTGGAGATTACAGCCGGTGTGTATGAGATATAGAGGGTAATAGTCTGATATCACACACTGCAGATACTGATCCCCCCATACATCCCCTTGTGTTACAGTACAATCTGGAGATTACAGCCGGCGTGTATGAGATATAAAGGGTAATAGTCTGATATCACACACTGCAGATACTGATCCTCCCATACGTCCCCCTTGTGTTACAGTACAATCTGGAGATTACAGCCGGCGTGTATGAGATATAGGGGGTAATAGTCTGATATCACACACTGCAGATACTGATCCTCCCATACGTCCCCCTTGTGTTACAGTACAATCTGGAGATTACAGCCGGTGTGTATGAGATATAGAGGGTAATAGTCCGAGGTCACACACTGCAGATACTGATCCTCCCATACGTCCCCCTTGTGTTACAGCACAATCTGGAGATTACAGCCGGCGTGTATGAGATATAGGGGGTAATAGTCTGATATCACACACTGCAGATACTGATCCCCCCATACGTCCCCCTTGTGTTACAGTACAATCTGGAGATTACAGCCGGCGTGTATGAGATATAGAGGGTAATAGTCTGAGATCACACACTGCAGATACTGATCCTCCCATACGTCCCCCTTGTGTTACAGTACAATCTGGAGATTACAGCCGGTGTGTATGAGATATAGAGGGTAATAGTCTGAGGTCATACACTGCAGATACTGAGCCTCCCATACGTCCCCCTTGTGTTACAGTACAATCTGGAGATTACAGCCGGTGTGTATGAGATATAGATGGTAATACTCTGAGATCACACACTGCAGATACTGATCCCCCCATACGTCCTCCTTGTGTTACAGTACAATCTGGAGATTACAGCCGGCGTGTATGAGATATAGAGGGTAATAGTCTGAGGTCACACACTGCAGATACTGATCCTCCCATACGTCCCCCTTGTGTTACAGTACAATCTGGAGATTACAGCCGGTGTGTATGAGATATAGAGGGTAATAGTCTGAGGTCACACACTGCAGATACTGATCCTCCCATACATCCCCCTTGTGTTACAGTACAATCTGGAGATTACAGCCGGCGTGTATGAGATATAGAGGGTAATAGTCTGAGATCACACACTGCAGATACTGAGCCCCCCATACGTCCCCCTTGTGTTACAGTACAATCTGGAGGTTACAGCCGGTGTGTATGAGATATAGAGGGTAATAGTCTGATATCACACACTGCAGATACTGATCCTCCCATACGTCCCCCTTGTGTTACAGTACAATCTGGAGATTACAGCCGGTGTGTATGAGATATAGAGGGTAATAGTCTGAGATCACACACTGCAGATACTGATCCTCCCATACGTCCCCCTTGTGTTACAGTACAATCTGGAGATTTCAGCCGGTGTGTATGAGATATAGAGGGTAATAGTCTGAGATCACACACTGCAGATACTGTTCCTCCCATACGTCCCCCTTGTGTTACAGTACAATCTGGAGATTACAGCCGGTGTGTATGAGATATAGAGGGTAATAGTCCGAGGTCACACACTGCAGATACTGATCCTCCCATACGTCCCCCTTGTGTTACAGCACAATCTGGAGATTACAGCCGGCGTGTATGAGATATAGGGGGTAATAGTCTGATATCACACACTGCAGATACTGATCCCCCCATACGTCCCCCTTGTGTTACAGTACAATCTGGAGATTACAGCCGGCGTGTATGAGATATAGAGGGTAATAGTCTGAGATCACACACTGCAGATACTGATCCTCCCATACGTCCCCCTTGTGTTACAGTACAATCTGGAGATTACAGCCGGTGTGTATGAGATATAGAGGGTAATAGTCTGAGGTCATACACTGCAGATACTGAGCCTCCCATACGTCCCCCTTGTGTTACAGTACAATCTGGAGATTACAGCCGGTGTGTATGAGATATAGATGGTAATACTCTGAGATCACACACTGCAGATACTGATCCCCCCATACGTCCTCCTTGTGTTACAGTACAATCTGGAGATTACAGCCGGCGTGTATGAGATATAGAGGGTAATAGTCTGAGGTCACACACTGCAGATACTGATCCTCCCATACGTCCCCCTTGTGTTACAGTACAATCTGGAGATTACAGCCGGTGTGTATGAGATATAGAGGGTAATAGTCTGAGGTCACACACTGCAGATACTGATCCTCCCATACATCCCCCTTGTGTTACAGTACAATCTGGAGATTACAGCCGGCGTGTATGAGATATAGAGGGTAATAGTCTGAGATCACACACTGCAGATACTGAGCCCCCCATACGTCCCCCTTGTGTTACAGTACAATCTGGAGGTTACAGCCGGTGTGTATGAGATATAGAGGGTAATAGTCTGATATCACACACTGCAGATACTGATCCTCCCATACGTCCCCCTTGTGTTACAGTACAATCTGGAGATTACAGCCGGTGTGTATGAGATATAGAGGGTAATAGTCTGAGATCACACACTGCAGATACTGATCCTCCCATACGTCCCCCTTGTGTTACAGTACAATCTGGAGATTTCAGCCGGTGTGTATGAGATATAGAGGGTAATAGTCTGAGATCACACACTGCAGATACTGTTCCTCCCATACGTCCCCCTTGTGTTACAGTACAATTTGGAGATTACAGCCGGTGTGTATGAGATATAGAGGGTAATACTCTGAGATCACACACTGCAGATACTGAGCCCCCCATACGTCCCCCTTGTGTTACAGTACAATCTGGAGATTACAGCCGGTGTGTATGAGATATAGAGGGTAATAGTCTGATATCACACACTGCAGATACTGAGCCTCCCATACGTCGCCCTTGTGTTACAGTACAATCTGGAGATTACAGCCGGTGTGTATGAGATATAGAGGGTAATACTCTGAGATCACACACTGCAGATACTGAGCCCCCCATACGTCCCCCTTGTGTTACAGTACAATCTGGAGATTACAGCCGGTGTGTATGAGATATAGAGGGTAATAGTCTGAGATCACACACTGCAGATACTGAGCCTCCCATACGTCCCCCTTGTGTTACAGTACAATCTGGAGATTACAGCCGGTGTGTATGAGATATAGAGGGTAATAGTCTGATATCACACACTGCAGATACTGAGCCTCCCATACGTCCTCCTTGTGTTACAGTACAATCTGGAGATTACAGCCGGTGTGTATGAGATATAGAGGGTAATAGTCTGAGGTCACACACTGCAGATGCTGAGCCTCCCATACGTCCCCCTTGTGTTACAGTACAATCTGGAGGTTACAGCCGGTGTGTATGAGATATAGACGGTAATAGTCTGATATCACACACTGCAGATACTGATCCTCCCATACGTCCCCCTTGTGTTACAGTACAATCTGGAGATTACAGCCGGTGTGTATGAGATATAGACGGTAATAGTCTGAGGTCACACACTGCAGATACTGATCCTCCCATACGTCCCCCTTGTGTTACAGTACAATCTGGAGATTACAGCTGGTGTGTATGAGATGTAGAGGGTAATAGTCTGATATCACACACTGCAGATACTGAGCCTCCCATACGTCCCCCTTGTGTTACAGTACAATCTGGAGATTACAGCCGGCGTGTATGAGATATAGAGGGTAATAGTCTGAGATCACACACTGCAGATACTGATCCTCCCATACGTCCCCCTTGTGTTACAGTACAATCTGGAGGTTACAGCCGGTGTGTATGAGATAATAAGAATTTCTCTAACGTCCTAGTGGATGCTGGGGACTCCGTCAGGACCATGGGGATTAGCGGCTCCGCAGGAGACAGGGCACAAAAATAAAGCTTTAGGATCAGGTGGTGTGCACTGGCTCCTCCCCCTATGACCCTCCTCCAAGCCTCAGTTAGGTTTTTGTGCCCGTCCGAGCAGGGTGCAATCTGGGTGGCTCTCCTAAAGAGCTGCTTAGAAAAAGTTTTTAGGTTTTTTATTTTCAGTGAGTCCTGCTGGCAACAGGCTCACTGCATCGAGGGACTTAGGGGAGAGAAGTGAACTCACCTGCGTGCAGGATGGATTGGCTTCTTAGGCTACTGGACACCATTAGCTCCAGAGGGAGTCGGAACACAGGTCTCACCCTGGGGTTCGTCCCGGAGCCGCGCCGCCGACCCCCCTTGCAGATGCCGAAGATGGAAGAGGTCCAGAAGCAGGTGGCAGAAGACTTTTCAGTCTTCCTGAGGTAGCGCACAGCACTGCAGCTGTGCGCCATTGTTGTCAGCACACTTCACACAGCGGTCACGGAGGGTGCAGGGCGCTGGGGGGGCGCCCTGGGCAGCAATGTATAATACCTTTTTTACGGCTAAAAATACATCACATATAGCCCCTGGGGGCTATATGGATGTATTTAACCCCTGCCAGGTCTCAGAAAAACGGGAGAAGAAGCCCGCCGAAAAGGGGGCGGGGCCTATTCTCCTCAGCACACAGCGCCATTTTCCCTCACAGAAATGCTGGTGGGAAGGCTCCCAGGCTCTCCCCTGCACTGCCCTACAGAAACAGGGTTAAAACAGAGAGGGGGGGCACTGATTTGGCGATATGACTATATATATTAAAATGCTATAAGGGAAAAGCACTTATATAAAGGTTGTCCCTGTATAATTATAGCGTTTTTGGTGTGTGCTGGCAAACTCTCCCTCTGTCTCCCCAAAGGGCTAGTGGGTCCTGTCCTCTATCAGAGCATTCCCTGTGTGTGTTCTGTGTGTCGGTACGTGTGTTTCGACATGTATGAGGACGATGTTGGGAGGCGGAGCAAATTGCCTGTAATGGTGATGTCACTCTCTAGGGAGTCGACACCGGAATAGATGGCTTATTTAAGGAATTACGTGATAATGTCAACACGCTGCAAGTCGATTGACGACATGAGACGGCCGGCAAACATATTAGTATCTGTCCAGGCGTCTAGAACACCGTCAGGGACGTTATAATGCCCATTTCTCTATCGTCCTAGTGGATGCTGGGGTTCCTGAAAGGACCATGGGGAATAGCGGCTCCGCAGGAGACAGGGCACAAAAAGTAAAGCTTTTTCAGATCAGGTGGTGTGCACTGGCTCCTCCCCCTATGACCCTCCTCCAGACTCCAGTTAGATTTTTGTGCCCGGCCGAGAAGGGTGCAATCTAGGTGGCTCTCCTAAAGAGCTGCTTAGAAAAAGTTTAGCTAGGTTTTTTATTTTACAGTGATTCCTGCTGGCAACAGGATCACTGCAGCGAGGGACTGAGGGGAGAAGGAGTCAACTCACCTGCGTGCAGGATGGATTGGCTTCTTGGCTACTGGACATCAAGCTCCAGAGGGACGATCACAGGTACAGCCTGGATGGTCACCGGAGCCGCGCCGCCGGCCCCCTTGCAGATGCTGAAGTCAGAAGAGGTCCAGAATCGGCGGCTGAAGACTCCTGCAGTCTTCTAAAGGTAGCGCACAGCACTGCAGCTGTGCGCCATTTTCCTCTCAGCACACTTCACACGGCAGTCACTGAGGGTGCAGGGCGCTGGGAGGGGGGCGCCCTGGGAGGCAAATGAATACCTATAAAGGCTAAAAATACCTCACATATAGCCCCTAGAGGCTATATGGAGATATTTAACCCCTGCCTGATTTTTCTAAATAGCGGGAGACGAGCCCGCCAGAAAAGGGGCGGGGCCTATCTCCTCAGCACACGGCGCCATTTCCTCTCACAGCTCCGCTGGTCAGGACGGCTCCCAAGTCTCTCCCCTGCACTGCACTACAGAAACAGGGTAAAACAGAGAGGGGGGGGCAAATTTATGGCGATATTTTGATATAACAAAGCAGCTATAAGGGAGCACTTATTATAAGGCTATCCCTGATATATATATAGCGCTTTTGGTGTGTGCTGGCAAACTCTCCCTCTGTCTCCCCAAAGGGCTAGTGGGTCCTGTCTTCGTTAGGAGCATTCCCTGTGTGTCTGCTGTGTGTCGGTACGTGTGTGTCGACATGTATGAGGACGATATTGGTGTGGAGGCGGAGCAATTGCCAAATATGAGGATGTCACCCCCTAGGGAGTCGACACCAGAATGGATGCCTTTATTTATGGAACTACGGGATAGTGTCAACACGCTAAAGCAGTCGTTTGACGACATGAGGCGGCCGGACAATCAATTAGTGCCTGTCCAGGCGACTCAAACACCGTCAGGGGCTGTGAAACGCCCTTTGCCTCAGTCGGTCGACACAGACCCAGACGCAGGCACTGACTCCAGTGGTGACGGTGACGATTCAACCGTATTTTCCAGTAGGGCCACACGTTATATGATTTTGGCAATGAAGGAGGCGTTACATTTAGCTGATACTACAGGTACCACTAAACAGGGTATTATGTGGGGTATGAAAAAACTACCTATAGTTTTTCCTGAATCAGAAGAATTAAATGACGTGTGTAATGAAGCGTGGGTTGCCCCTGATAAAAAGCTGATAATTTCAAAGAAATTATTGGCATTATACCCTTTCCCGCCAGAGGTTAGGGAGCGCTGGGAAACACCTCCTAGGGTGGACAAGGCGCTAACACGCTTATCTAAACAAGTGGCGTTACCCTCTCCTGAGACGGCCGCACTTAAAGATCCATCAGATAGGAGGATGGAAAATATCCAAAAAAGTATATACACACATGCAGGTGTTATACTACGACCAGCTGTAGCGACTGCCTGGATGGGCAGTGCTGGGGTAGTTTGGTCCGAGTCCCTGATTGAAAATATTGATACCCTGGACAGGGACAATATTTTACTGTCGTTAGAACAAATAAAGGATGCATTTCTTTATATGCGTGATGCACAGAGGGATATCTGCACACTGGCATCACGGGTAAGTGCTATGTCCATTTCGGCCAGAAGAGCTTTGTGGACGCGACAGTGGACAGGCGATGCGGATTCAAAACGGCATATGGAAGTTTTGCCGTATAAAGGGGAGGAGTTATTTGGAGTCGGTCTATCAGATTTGGTGGCCACGGCTACAGCCGGGAAATCCACCTTTCTACCTCAAGTCACTCCCCAACAGAAAAAGGCACCGACTTTTCAACCGCAGCCCTTTCGTTCCTTTAAAAATAAGAGAGCAAAGGGCTATTCATATCTGCCACGAGGCAGAGGTCGAGGGAAGAGACAGCAACACGCAGCTCCTTCCCAGGAACAGAAGCCCTCCCCGGCTTCTACAAAAGCCTCAGCATGACGCTGGGGCTTCTCAAGCGGACTCGGGGACGGTGGGCGGTCGTCTCAAAAATTACAGCGCGCAGTGGGCTCACTCGCAGGTAGATCCCTGGATCCTGCAGATAATATCTCAAGGGTACAGGTTGGAATTAGAGACAGATCCACCTCGCCGTTTCCTGAAGTCTGCTTTACCAACGTCCCCCTCCGAAAGGGAGACGGTTTTGGAAGCCATTCACAAGCTGTACTCTCAGCAGGTGATAGTCAAGGTACCTCTTCTACAACAAGGGAAGGGGTATTATTCCACTCTTTTTGTGGTACCGAAGCCGGATGGCTCGGTAAGGCCTATTCTAAATCTGAAGTCCTTGAACCTGTACATAAAGAAGTTCAAGTTCAAGATGGAGTCACTCAGAGCAGTGATAGCGAACCTGGAAGAGGGGGACTTTATGGTATCCTTGGACATCAAGGATGCGTATCTCCACGTTCCAATTTACCCCTCACACCAGGGGTACCTCAGGTTCGTTGTACAAAACTGTCACTATCAGTTTCAGACGCTGCCGTTCGGATTGTCCACGGCACCTCGGATCTTTACAAAGGTAATGGCCGAGATGATGATTCTTCTTCGAAGAAAAGGCATATTAATTATCCCATACTTGGACGATCACCTAATACGGGCGAGGTCCAGAGAACAGCTAGAGATGGGATTAGCACTGTCTCAAGAAGTGCTAAAACAGCACGGGTGGATTCTGAATATTCCAAAATCCCAGTTAATGCCGACAACTCGTCTGCTGTTCCTAGGGATGATTCTGGACACGGTTCAGAAAAAGGTTTTTCTCCCGGAGGAAAAAGCCAAGGAGCTATCCGAGCTTGTCAGGAACCTCCTAAAACCAGGAAAGGTGTCTGTACATCAATGCACAAGAGTCCTGGGAAAAATGGTGGCTTCTTACGAAGCAATTCCATTCGGCAGATTCCACGCAAGAATTTTCCAAAGGGATCTGTTGGACAAATGGTCAGGGTCGCATCTTCAGATGCACCTACGGATAACCCTGTCTCCAAGGACAAGGGTGTCTCTTCTGTGGTGGTTGCAGAGTCCTCATCTATTGGAGGGCCGCAGATTCGGCATACAGGATTGGATCCTGGTGACCACGGACGCCAGCCTGAGAGGCTGGGGAGCAGTCACACAAGGAAGAAACTTCCAGGGAGTATGGACGAGCCTGGAAACGTCTCTTCACATAAACATTCTGGAACTAAGAGCAATATACAATGCTCTAAGCCAGGCAGAACCTCTGCTTCAGGGAAAACCGGTGTTGATCCAGTCGGACAACATCACGGCAGTCGCCCATGTGAACAGACAGGGCGGCACAAGAAGCAGGAGTGCAATGGCAGAAGCTGCAAGGATTCTTCGCTGGGCAGAGAATCATGTGATAGCACTGTCAGCAGTGTTCATCCCGGGAGTGGACAACTGGGAAGCAGACTTCCTCAGCAGACACGATCTTCACCCGGGAGAGTGGGGACTTCATCCAGAAGTCTTCCACATGCTGGTAACCCGTTGGGAAAGACCAATGGTGGACATGATGGCGTCTCGCCTCAACAAAAAACTGGACAGGTATTGCGCCAGGTCAAGAGATCCGCAGGCAATAGCTGTGGACGCGCTGGTAACGCCTTGGGTGTACCAGTCGGTGTATGTGTTTCCTCCTCTGCCTCTCATACCAAAAGTATTGAGAATTATACGGCAAAGAGGCGTAAGAACGATACTAGTGGTTCCGGATTGGCCAAGAAGGACTTGGTACCCGGAACTTCAAGAGATGATCACGGAAGATCCGTGGCCTCTACCTCTAAGGAGGGACTTGCTTCAGCAGGGTCCCTGTCTGTTTCAAGACTTACCGCGGCTGCGTTTGACGGCATGGCGGTTGAACGCCGGATCCTAAAGGAAAAAGGCATGCCGGAAGAAGTCATTCCTACTTTGATTAAAGCAAGGAAGGAAGTAACCGTGCAACATTATCACCGAATTTGGCGAAAATATGTTGCGTGGTGCGAAGATCGGAGTGCTCCGACGGAGGAATTTCAACTGGGTCGATTCCTACATTTCCTGCAATCAGGATTGTCTATGGGTCTCAAATTGGGATCTATTAAGGTTCAAATTTCGGCCCTGTCGATTTTCTTTCAAAAAGAATTGGCTTCAGTCCCTGAAGTCCAGACCTTTGTTAAGGGAGTGCTGCATATACAGCCTCCTGTGGTGCCTCCAGTGGCACCGTGGGATCTCAATGTGGTTTTGGACTTTCTAAAATCTCATTGGTTTGAACCACTAAATAAGGTGGATTTGAAATATCTCACTTGGAAAGTGACCATGCTTCTAGCCCTGGCTTCTGCCAGGAGAGTATCAGAATTGGCAGCTTTATCTTACAAAAGCCCATATCTGATTTTCCATTCGGACAGGGCAGAACTGCGGACTCGTCCGCATTTTCTCCCTAAGGTGGTGTCAGCATTTCATCTGAACCAGCCTATTGTAGTGCCTGCGGCTACAAGTGACTTGGAGGACTCCAAGTTACTGGACGTTGTCAGAGCATTAAAAATATATATTGCAAGGACAGCTGGAGTCAGAAAATCTGACTCGTTGTTTATATTGTATGCACCCAACAAGATGGGTGCTCCTGCGTCTAAGCAGACGATTGCTCGTTGGATCTGTAACACAATCCAACTTGCACATTCTGTGGCAGGCCTGCCACAGCCTAAATCTGTAAAGGCCCACTCCACAAGGAAGGTGGGCTCATCTTGGGCGGCTGCCCGAGGGGTCTCGGCATTACAACTTTGCCGAGCAGCTACGTGGTCAGGGGAGAACACGTTTGTAAAATTTTACAAATTTGATACTCTGGCTAAGGAGGACCTGGAGTTCTCTCATTCGGTGCTGCAGAGTCATCCGCACTCTCCCGCCCGTTTGGGAGCTTTGGTATAATCCCCATGGTCCTTTCAGGAACCCCAGCATCCACTAGGACGATAGAGAAAATAAGATTTTACTTACCGATAAATCTATTTCTCGGAGTCCGTAGTGGATGCTGGGCGCCCATCCCAAGTGCGGATTATCTGCATAAATTGTACTTAGTTATTGTTAACTAATTCGGGTTATTGTTGAAGGAAGCCATCTTTCAGAGGCTCCGCTGTTATCATACTGTTAACTGGGTTTAGATCACAGGTTGTACGGTGTGATTGGTGTGGCTGGTATGAGTCTTACCCGGGATTCAAAATCCTCCCTTATTGTGTACGCTCGTCCGGGCACAGTACCTAACTGGAGTCTGGAGGAGGGTCATAGGGGGAGGAGCCAGTGCACACCACCTGATCTGAAAAAGCTTTACTTTTTGTGCCCTGTCTCCTGCGGAGCCGCTATTCCCCATGGTCCTTTCAGGAACCCCAGCATCCACTACGGACTCCGAGAAATAGATTTATCGGTAAGTAAAATCTTATTTTTACCTCAGTCGGTCGACACAGACACAGACACGGACACTGACTCCAGTGTCGACGGTGAAGAAACAAACGTATTTTCCTTTAGGGCCACACGTTACTTGTTAAGGGCAATGAAGGAGGTGTTACATATTTCTGATACTACAAGTACCACAAAAAAGGGTATTATGTGGGGTGTGGAAAAACTACCTATAGTTTTTCCTGAATCAGATAAATTAAATGAAGTGTGTGATGAGGCGCGGGGTTCCCCCGATAGAAAATTATTGGCGGTATACCCTTTCCCGCCAGAAGTTAGGGCGCGTTGGGAAACACCCCTTAGGGTGGATAAGGCGCTCACACGCTTATCAAAACAAGTGGCGGTACCGTCTCCAGATACGGCCGCCCTCAAGGAGCCAGCTGATAGGAGGCTGGAAAATATCCTAAAAAGTATATACACACATACTGGTGTTATACTGCGACCAGCGATCGCCTCAGCCTGGATGTGCAGCGCGGGGGTGGCTTGGTCGGATTCCCTGACTGAAAATATTGATACCCTTGACAGGGACAGTATTTATTTACTATAGAGCATTTACAAAATGCATTTCTATATATGCGAGATGCACAGAGGGATATTTGCACTCTGGCATCAAGAGTAAGTGCGATGTCCATATCTGCCAATAAGATGTTTATGGACACGACAGTGGTCAGGTGATGCAGATTCCAAACGGCACAAAGATGTATTGCCGTATAAAGGGGAGGAGTTATTTGGGGTCGGTCCATCGGACCTGGTGGCCACGGCAACTGCTGGGAAATCCACCGTTTTTACCCTAAGTCACATCTATGCAGAAAAAGACACCGTCTTTTCAGCCTCAGTCCTTTCGTCCCCATAAGCATATCTGCCCAGGGATAGAGGAAAGGGAAGAAGACTGCAGCAGGCAGCCCATTCCCAGGAACAGAAGCCTTCCACCGCTTCTGCCAAGTTCTCAGCATGACGCTGGAGCCGTACAGGACCCCTGGATCCTACAAGTAGTATCCCAGGGGTACAGATTGGAAAGTCGAGACGTTTCCCCTCGCAGGTTCCTGAAGTCTGCTTTACCAACGTCTCCCTCCGACAGGGAGCCAGTATTGGAAACAATTCACAAGCTGTATTCCCAGCAGGTGATAATCAAAGTACCCCTCCTACAACAAGGAAAGGGGTATTATTCCACACTATATTGTGGTACTGAAACCAGAAGGCTCGGTGAGACCTATTCTAAATCTGAAATATTTGAACACTTACAAAGGTTCAAATCAAGATGGAGTCACTCAGAGCAGTGATAGCGAACCAGGAAGAAGGGGACTATATGGTGTCCCGGGACATCAGGGATGCTTACCTCCATGTCCAAATTTGCCCTTCTCACCAAGGGTATCTCAGGTTCATGGTACAGAACTGTCACTGTCAGTTTCAGACGCTGCCGTTTGGATTGTCCACGGCACTCCGGGTCTTTACCAAGGTAATGCCCGAAATGATGATTCTTCTTCGAAGAAAATGGACGACCTCCTGATAAGAGCAAGGTCCAGAGAACAGTTGGAGGTCGGAGTAGCACTATCTCAAGTAGTTCTACGACAGCACGGGTGGATTCTAAATATTCCAAAACCGCAGTTGTTTCCGACGACACGTCTGCTGTTCCTAGGGATGATTCTGGACACAGTCCAGAAAAAGGTGTTTCTCCCGGAGGAGAAAGCCAGGGAGTTATCCGAGCTAGTCAGGAACCTCCTAAAACCAGGAAAAGTGTCAGTGCATCATTGCACAAGAGTCCTGGGAAAAATGGTGGCTTATTACGAAGCGATTCCATTCGGCAGATTCCACGCAAGAACTTTTCAGTGGTATCTGCTGGACAAATGGTCCGGATCGCATCTTCAGATGCATCGGCGGATAACCCTATCTCCAAGGACAAGGGTGTCTCTCCTGTGGTGGTTACAGAGTGCTCATCTTCTAGAGGGCCGCAGATTCGGCATTCAGGATTGGATGCTGGTGACCACGGAGGCCAGCCTGAGAGGCTGGGGAGCAGTCACACAGGGAAAAAATTTCCAGGGAGTGTGATCAAGTCTGGAGACTTTTCTCCACATAAATATACTGGAGCTAAGGGCAATTTATGATGCTCTAAGCTTAGCAAGACCTCTGCTTCAAGGTCAGCCGGTATTGATCCAGTGGGACAACATCACGGCAGTCGCCCACGTAAACAGACAGGGCGGCACAAGAAGCAGGAGGGCAATGGCAAAAACTGCAAGGATTTTTCGCTGGGCGGAAAATCATGTGATAGCACTGTCAGCAGTGTTCATTCCGGGAGTGGACAACTGGGAAGTAGACTTCCTCAGCAGGCACGACCTCCACCCGGGAGAGTGGGGACTTCATCGGGAAGTTTTCCACATGATTGTGAACCGTTGGGAAAGACCAAAGGTGTACATGATGGCGTCCAGCCTGAACAAAAAACTGGACAGGTATTGCGCCAGGTCAAGAGACTTTCAGGCAATAGCTGTGGACGTTCTGGTAACACCGTGGGCGTACCAGTCGGTGTATGTGTTTCCTCCTCTGCTTCTCATACCCAATGTATTGAGAATTATAAGACGTAGAGGAGTAAGAACTGTACTCGTGGCTCCGGATTGGCCAAGAAGGACTTGGTACCCGGAACTTCAAGAGATACTCACAGAGGACTCATGACCTCTGCCGCTAAGAAGGGACTTGCTTCAGCACGTACCATGTCTGTTCCAAGACTTACCGCGGCTGCGTTTGACGGCATGGCGGTTGAACGCCGGATCCTAAGGGAAAAAGGCATTCCGGAAGAGGTCTTTCCTACCATGGTCAAAGCCAGGAAGGACGTGACCGCACAACATTATCACTACATGTGGCGAAAATATGTTGCGTGGTGTGAGGCCAGGAAGGCTCCACGAAGAAATTTCAACTCGGTCGATTCCTGCATTTCCTGAAAACAGGAGTGTCTATGGGCCTCAGATTGGGGTCCATTAAGGTTCAAATTTCGGCCCTGTCGATTTTCTTCCAGAAAAAAAAATTGGCTTCAGTTCCTGAAGTCCAGAAGTTTGTCAAGGGAGTACTGCATATACAACCCCCTTTTGTGCCTCCAGTGGCACTGTGGGATCTCAACGTAGTGCTGGGATTCCTCAAATCACATTGGTTTAAACCGCTCAAATCTGTGAATTTGAAATATCTCACATGGAAAGTGACCATGATGTTGGCCCTGGCCTCGGCCAGGCGAGTGTTAGAATTGGCGGCTTTGTCTCACAAAAGCCCATATCTGATTGTCCATTCGGACAGGGCAGAGCTGCGGACTCGTCCCCAGTTTCTCCCTAAGGTGGTGTCAGCGTTTCACCTGAACCAGCTTATTGTGGTACCTGCGGCTACTAGGGACTTGGAGGACTCCAAGTTGCTAGATGTTGTCAGGGCCCTGAAAATATCGGTTTCCAGGACGGCTGGAGTCAGGAAAACTGACTAGCTGTTATCCTGTATGCACCCAACAAACTGGGTGCTCTTGCTTCTAAGCAGACGATTGCTAGTTGGATGTGTAGTACAATTCAGCTTGCACATTATGTGGCAGGCCTGCCACAGCCAAAATATGTAAATGCCCATTCCACAAGGAAGGTGGGCTCATCCTGGGCGGCTGCCCGAGGGGTCTCGGCATTACAACTCTGCCGAGCAACTACGTGGTCGGGGGGAGAACACGTTTGTAAAATTCTACAAATTTGATACCCTGGCTAAAGAGGACCTGGAGTTCTCTCATTCGGTGCTGCAGAGTCATCCGCACTCTCCCGCCCGTTTGGGAGCTTTGGTATAATCCCCATGGTCCTGACGGAGTCCCCAGCATCCACTAGGACGTTAGAGAAAATAAGATTTTACTTACCGATAAATCTATTTCTCGTAGTCCGTAGTGGATGCTGGGCGCCCATCCCAAGTGCGGATTGTCTGCAATACTTGTACATAGTTATTGTTACAAAAAAATCGGGTTGTTATTGTTGTGAGCCGTCTGTTCAGAGGCTCCTACGTTGTCATACTGTTAACTGGGTTCAGATCACAAGTTGTACGGTGTGATTGGTGTGGCTGGTATGAGTCTTACCCGGGATTCAAAATCCTTCCTTATTGTGTACGCTCGTCCGGGCACAGTATCCTAACTGAGGCTTGGAGGAGGGTCATAGGGGGAGGAGCCAGTGCACACCACCTGATCCTAAAGCTTTATTTTTGTGCCCTGTCTCCTGCGGAGCCGCTAATCCCCATGGTCCTGACGGAGTCCCCAGCATCCACTACGGACTACGAGAAATAGATTTATCGGTAAGTAAAATCTTATTTTACTCACCGGTAATTCTATTTCTCATAGTCCGTAGTGGATGCTGGGACTCCGTAAGGACCATGGGGAATAGCGGCTCCGCAGGAGACCGGGCACAACTAAAAGAAAGCTTTTACACTACCTGGTGTGCACTGGCTCCTCCCACTATGACCCTCCTCCAAGCCTCAGTTAGGATACTGTGCCCGGAAGAGCTGACACAATAAGGAAGGATTTTGAATCCCGGGTAAGACTCATACCAGCCACACCAATCACACCGTATAACTCGTGATACTATACCCAGTTAACAGTATGATAACAACTGAGCCTCTCAACAGATGGCTCAACAATAACCCTTTAGTTAAGCAATAACTATATACAAGTATTGCAGACAATCCGCACTTGGGATGGGCGCCCAGCATCCACTACGGACTATGAGAAATAGAATTACCGGTGATTAAATTCTTATTTCTTTTTCATCCACTAGGGGTCACTGGAGTACTCTTGGGATATGGACGGTGTTAGCAAGGACTGGGCACTGAATATTCAAATTTCAGTAACTCTCCTCCCCTCCATACTCCCAGAATACCAGTGTTTTTTCGGTGCTCACATGGACAGGAAGCACAAGTGTGGACCTCCAGAGGGGGACATACATTTTTTACTTTTAAACATTTTTGTTTTTCTTTTTTATACATTACAATCCCTTCCAAGCTTACACAAAAGCTCTGGGTACGGGATTATAGAAGCTGCTGCGTGCAGCTCTTGGCGTGTCGGGCCTCACAAAGGAGCCCCCTCACAGCCACAAGCAGCTCAGCTAACAATAGCTGAGACTGCAGAAAGGACTGGACGGCGCTTGCTGGAAGAAGCCCCGTCAGAGTCCAAGTACATCAGCTACCTTCAGCTGAGGCTGCAGAACGGAGCTTGCTGTAGAAGCCCCGTCAGAGCACAGGAACCCAGGTATTTATGACAGGGGCGGTCAGCTCACGCTGCCGCCCCGCCGTGTGGGGGTACTGCTATGTGCGTCGCCCGAGCCGCTGCTCCGTCCCCGCCACCGCTGTTATCAGCTCCCCTAGTCCTGGCGCCGCTCAGAGGGACGCGCTGGACGGCCGCTGCAAGCGCCGTTCTCAGCGCTCCCTGCCTGTAAATCAGACCGCGGACAGCATTCAGTGCTGCCGCGGTCTGTCCCTGTAACGGCCGGAGGCTCCGTCGCTTAGGGGAAGGTAACTGCTCCCTCAGACCGCGGACAGCGTTCACTGCTGCCGCGGTCTGTCTCAATAACGGCCGGCAGCTCAGCACTGCCAGCGCTCCCTGCACACACTAAGGGTAGCAGGGGGGGGGGAGGATGCCGGCGCCTCTGATCACTCAGACCGCGGACAGTGCACACTGCTGCCGCGGTCTGTCCCTGTAAATCAGCCCTGTAGTAACTAGTGGGCTCATGCTGGGCAGTCAGGAGTTTCCCTGTCCCTATTACTTGTAGCGCAGCTGCAGGGGGGGAGAGATTATGCCACAGCAGCAGCAATACACAGCCTATGCTAAAGAAGGGCTGCATTGTGTTATATATGCATTCGTGTAGCACTTGTTATACCATAGACAATGTTATACCATAGGAAATGTATATAAAATACTGTATGTATGTATATATGGTCATGTAACAAAATATGCTATATGTTCTTTGACTATAAGCACATGGCTGGAGGCCATTTTAATCATACTTTCTGTTTCTTTTCCAGAACGTTCCTGTCCTACAACACTGCTCCACCGGATGGCGCAGGGGTGTTGGTAGGAATTTTTGCATCAGGTTTCTTATGGTCTGGCCACGTGCACTGCACTTTGACAATTTTACTGAGGTGGAATTGGTTTGTCTTTGTCTATTTATTTGTCTGGTTACATAATAAGTCAGTCACCAGCAAAGATGGAAAAGTTGTTTCACTGCAATGTCTGTACCAGTGGGTTCCCGGTGAGGTCTACCACATGCACAGTATATTTTATACTCCCATTTCATCTCCTATTTTGCAAAGATAGTTTTCATTTGCCTTATAAATTCCCAGTTTCTGCTATGTTGCAATCCTGACGATTCTATGCCAGGCCTAACTGTGCAAGATGAATGTGAGATGGGTGAATAGACCAGCAGTCAGATAGTGTGGGTGCGTCAGACTCTGAAGTTTACAGGGACTGAAGAGGCTCTGACAATTTATAAGGTGGTCTTTACTAAGGCCACAGATCTCCAGCGTGGAATCTCTAAATAAGATGTTAATAGGATCCTGATACACAGGTTTCGAAACCTCGCCGATTTCGGTCTAGTTACCCGTTTCTAAAGTCAGTGACATCTCCATGGGAGCTATGCTAGAGTCGCTGTATACAGCAGCAGGGGTGTTGCTTCGACCGTGTTTGGTTGGCATTTGGGTAACTACGGCGTTGCTTGTCTGGATAACAGGACTCAGGTCCGCCCTACAAAACGTCCACCTTATGCTTCTCGCTGATCAAATCTGCGAAGCTGCTGATTATCTATGTACAGCTTCTACGGACGTCTGCCTGGTCAGTTCTCGCCTTTCAGCGTCACTCGTTGTGGCACGACAAGCGCTCTGGCTGCGTCCTTAGCAGGCGGAGGCAAAGGTCGAGAGAAGAATAGAAGCATTACATTATGCGAAGGTTGTTTGGTCCTGATTTGGACAAAGGTATTTTTCACGGGATACTCTGGACCAGCGTTCGAATCCTTTAGACCTCAGCCCTTTCGAGGCCGTGGTAGACAAACAGCCACGCCTGGTAGGCGAGGTCGAGGACGTGGTTTTCAACAAACCAACGCCAGTCGTCCGGACGCTACGGTCACCGGCAAGCCAGTGGCATGACGGGCTCCCAGCCCATCTCGGTGCTCCAGTTGTGGGAGCACGCCTTCAGACGTTTCATTTGGCATGGTTGCAGATATCCACAGATGGGTGGATCCGCAATTTAGTGTTAAAAGCAGTCTACCGCCTCTGCGGTTTTTCAACACAGGACTGCCTGTGTAGGAAGAGGACGGTTCGGTAAATTGCTATTCACTCTCTGCTGGAGTCAACAGTTTTGTTTCCGGTCCCTGTACACCAACAAGGTCACGGTTATTATTCCAGTCTGTTGTGGTACCAAAGCCGGATGGCTTGGTCAGGCCAATATTGCATACTTACTACAGATTCAAGATGGAATCTCTGCAGACAGTACTTGCAGGTTTAGAGCCACAGGAATTCATGATTGCGCTGGATCTCGAGGATGCGTACTTACACATTCCGATTTGGCCTCCTCTTCAGAGGTTCTTGCGTTTGCAATACAGCAGATCCATTATCAGTTTCAGACTCTACCGTTTGCCCTCTCGTCAGAGCTTAGGGTATTCACCAAAGTGATGTATGTTTTGATGGCTCATCTCATATTCCTGTAAGTGATAATAGTTCCGTACTTAGACGATTTGCTCATCAAAGCTCCGTCTCAACCAACTGCGCCTTCAACATGCGTTGCTAAGGTACAATGTACTGGTTCAGCACGGTTGGTTTGTCATGTTCAAGAATTCACATCGGATTCCGTCTCAACGACTTCATTTCCTAGGAATGATTCTCGATACGGTAGATCGAGGAATTTGTCTACCAGAACAGAAAGTACAGACTATTCGTCATCTGGTATGATTAGTGCTCAAGCCTCGGTATGTTTGTGCATTCGCCTGTTAGGCACAATAGTGGCGGCTTTCAAAGCGCTTCTGTTCGGAAGATTTCACTCACTTCCTTTTCAACTGCATGTGCTCGCACAGTGGTCGGCCTCGCATCTGCAGTTTCACTAGAGGGTGAGGTTGACTCCACGGGCCAGAGTTTCTGTACTCTGGTGGCTCCAAGTACACAATCTATCCGCAGGAACTCGGTTAGGCGTCTGGAATTGGATAGTGCTAATCACAGACGCGAGTCTCAGAGGTTGGGGAGCTGTAGTTCAAAATTGTCAGCTCCAGGGTCTCTGGGAGGATCACGACAGATTGCTGTCTATAAATGTCCTAGAACTCCGACCAATTTACAATGTGCTTCGACAAGTAGTGCACTTGCTTCGGTCTCAGACGGTCCAAGTGCAGTCAGACAACGCAACGGCGGTCGCGTACGTCAATAAACAAAGGGGAAAGAGAAGCCGCATGGCAATGCGGGAAGTAGCTCAAATCCTCAATTGGGCCGAACATCACCAAGTGATATTGGCGGTAGTGTTCATTACGAGAATGGACAACTGGGAGGCGGATGATCTCAGCCATCGGGATTTTCATCCAGGAGAATGGGCATTAAATCCAGAAGTGTTTCACATGTTGGTCCAGAGGTGGGGTTACCCTCCAGTGGACCTGATGACATCTCGCCACAATCACCAAAAGCCAGTATATGTCCAGAACGCGAGATCCAAAGGCAGTGGCAGTGGATGCTCTCACGATTGCGTGGCAGTACAGCCTCGGGTATCTGTTTCCACCGTTTCCGCTGCTCTCTCTGTTGCTTACTCGCAGACGATCCTTGGCCGCTTCCGTTACGTCCGGACCTGTTACGACAGGGTCCATTCCTTTACCCCGATTTAGCGCGGATGCGTTTGAAGGGGTGGCTGTTGAGACCGCCCTCTTAAGAAGAGAGGGCATTCCACTATCGGTTATAACAACCATGTTACGTGCTAGAAATCCAGTTACGACAGCTCATTATTACAGGATTTGGCGTGCCTATATAGGTTGGTGTGAAGTTCGGAAGTTTCCGACATCCTCTTTCAAGTTATCCCGTCTTTTGTTATTTCTACAAACGGGGTTAGATGGAGGACTGTGTTTATCTACACTAAAGGTGCAGGTATCTGCTTTGTCAATTTACTTTCAAAGAATATTGGCTCTATTGCCGTCTCACACACCTTTTCTGCAAGGTGTTCTCAGAGTACAGCCTCCATTCATTCCACCTACAGCGCCATGGGACTTGAATCTGGTTTTAGATTTTGTACAGCTTCATACTTTGAACCCTTACATCAAGTGGATGTTAAGTTTCTCACTTGGAAAACGAATTTTTCTCCTAGCCTTAGCTTCGGCAAGGCGTGTTTCAGATTTGGGTGCATTGGCATGCAAGCCACTGTTTGTAGTTTTCATGATGACAGAGCGGAGCTTCGTACGAATCCCGCTTTCTGGCAAAAGGTAGTGTCACATGTTCACATCAATCAACCAATAGTAGTTCCTGTGTTAACAGGACAGTCTGGAACTTTGGATGTGGTACGCGCATTACGCGTTTATGTATCCCGAACGTCTACAGTTTGTAAGACGGATACGTTGTTTGTTCTCTATGATGCTGCCAAAATAGGTTGGCCAGCTTCTAAGCAGACCTTATCCAGATGGATTATACTATACGTCAGGCTTACCTTCATGCTAGGTTACAGCCGCCTACATCAGTAACAGCTCTTTCCACACGTTCTGTGGAAACTTCAGGGGCAGCTGGTCGTGGGGTGTCTACGACGCAGAATTGCCGTGCGGCTACATAGTCAGCAGTGCACACGTTTGTGCGCTTTTACAAGTTAATACGTTTGCGGCATCAGCATCTAGCTTTGGCCGCCTAGTGTTACAGGTGCCAAACAGCTCTCCCGCCCACGAGGGAAGCTTTGGTACGTCCCAAGAGTACTCCAGTGACCCCTAGTGGATGAAAAAGAAAATAGGATTTTGGTACTTACCAGGTAAATCCTTTTCTTTGAATCCATAGGGGGCACTGGACGCCCACCCAGAGCAGTTTTACCTGGTTCTGGTAAGTTCAGGGGATCTTATGGTAACACATTCTCACCGATTTATCGGTTATGGTGTCAACTGGTTAGTTGTCAGTTACGTTATGTGTCAACTTTATTGTTGTCCGTTATGTTATAATATTATAGGTAATTCTCCATTGTTCATCCTCTCTATCCTGTTCGCCTCAGGAAAAAACACTGGTATTCTGGGAGTATGGAGGGGAGGAGAGTTACTGAAATTTGAATATTCAGTGCCCAGTCCTTGCTAACACCGTCCATATCCCAAGAGTACTCCAGTGCCCCCTATGGATTCAAAGAAAAGGATTTACCTGGTAAGTACCAAAATCCTATTTTTCTCTAACGTCCTAAGTGGATGCTGGGGACTCCGTAAGGACCATGGGGATTATACCAAAGCTCCCAAACGGGCGGGAGAGTGCGGATGACTCTGCAGCACCGAATGAGCAAACTCAAGGTCCTCCTCAGCCAGGGTGTCAAACTTGTAGAATTTTGCAAACGTGTTTGACCCCGACCAAGTAGCTGCTCGGCAAAGTTGAAGAGCCGAGACCCCTCGGGCAGCCGCCCAAGAAGAGCCCACCTTCCTCGTGGAATGGGCTTTTACTGATTTAGGATGCGGCAGTCCAGCCGCAGAATGTGCAAGCTGAATCGTACTACAGATCCAGCGAGCAATAGTCTGCTTTGAAGCAGGTGCACCCAACTTGTTGGGCGCATACAGGATAAAGAGCGAGTCAGTCTTTCTGACTCAGCTGTCCTGGAAACATAAATTTTTAGGGCCCTGACTACATCCAACAACTTGGAAGCCTCCAAGTCATTTGTAGCCGCAGGCACCACGATAGGTTGGTTCAGATGAAAAGCTGATACCACTTTGGGGAGAAACTGGGGACGAGTCCTCAATTCTGCCCTATCTATATGGAAAATCAGATAAGGGCTTTTACATGACAAAGCCGCCAATTCTGATACACGCCTGGCCGAAGCCAAGGCCAACAACATGACCACTTTCCACGTGAGATATTTCAAATCCACGGTTTTCAGTGGCTCAAACCAATGTGACTTTAGGAAATCCAACACCACGTTGAGATCCCAAGGTGCCACTGGAGGCACAAAAGTGGGGCTGAATATGCAGCACTCCCTTAACAAAAGTCTGAACTTCAGGTAGTGAAGCCAGTTCTCTCTGGAAGAAAATCGATAGAGCCGAAATCTGGACCTTAATGGAACCCAATTTAAGGCCCATAGTCACCCCTGACTGTAGGAAGTGCAGGAAACGGCCCAGCTGAAATTCCTCCGTTGGGGCCTTCCTGGCCTCACACCACGCAACATATTTTCGCCATATGCGGTGATAATGGTTTGCAGATACTTCTTTCCTAGCTTTAATCAGAGTAGGAATGACTTCCTCCGGAATGCCCTTTTCCTTCAGGATCCGGTGTTCAACCGCCATGCCGTCAAACGCAGCCGCGGTAAGTCTTGGAACAGACAGGGCCCCTGCTGCAGCAGGTCTTGTCTGAGCGGTAGAGGCCATGGGTCTTCTGACATCATTTCTTGAAGTTCCGGGTACCAAGCTCTTCTTGGCCAATCCGGAACAATGAGTATAGTTCTTACTCCTCTTCTCCTTATTATCCTCAGTACCTTTGGTATGAGAGGAAGAGGAGGGAACACATAAACCGATCGGTACACCCACGGTGTTACTAGAGCGTCCACAGCTATCGCCTGCGGGTCTCTCGACCTGGCGCAATATTTTTCTAGCTTTTTGTTTAGGCGGGACGCCATCATGTCCACCTGTGGCTTTTTCCACCGGTTTACAATCATTTGAAAGACTTCTGGATGAAGTCCCCACTCTCCCGGGTGGAGGTCGTGCCTGCTGAGGAAGTCTGCTTCCCAGTTGTCCACTCCCAGAATGAACACTGCTGACAGTGCTAACACGTGATTTTCCGCCCACCGGAGAATCCTTGTGGCTTCTGCCATTGCCGTCCTGCTTCTTGTGCCGCCCTGTCGATTTACATGGGCGACCGCCGTGATGTTGTCTGACTGGATCAGTACCGGCTGGTTTTGAAGCAGGGGTTTTGCCTGACTTAGGGCATTGTAAATGGCCTTCAGTTCCAGAATATTTATGTGCAGGGAAGTCTCCTGACTTGACCATAGTCCTTGGAAGTTTCTTCCCTGTGTGACTGCTCCCCAGCCTCGAAGGCTGGCATCCGTGGTCACCAGGACCCAGTCCTGTATGCCGAATCTGCGGCCCTCTTGAAGATGAGCACACTGCAGCCACCACAGCAGAGACACCCTTGTCCTCGGAGACAGGGTTATCAGACGATGCATCTGAAGATGCGATCCGGACCACTTGTCCAACAGGTCCCACTGAAAGGTTCTTGCATGAAACCTGCCGAATGGAATCGCTTCGTAGGAAGCTACCATTTTTCCCAGGATCCGCGTGCAGTGATGCACCGACACCTGTTTTGGCTTTAGGAGGCCTCTGACTAGAGATGACAGCTCCTTGGCCTTCTCCTCCGGGAGAAACACTTTTCTCTGTTCTGTGTCCAGAACCATCCCTAGGAACAGCAGACGTGTCGTAGGGACCAGCTGTGACTTTGGAATGTTTAGAATCCAGCCGTGCTGTTGTAGCACTTCCCGAGATAGAACTTCCATGTGTCGTTTGGAATCTGCATCTCCTGTCCACTGCCGAGTCCATAACTCTCTCCTGGCAGAAATGGACATTGCACTAATTTTGGATGCCAGCCGGCAAATATCCCTCTGTGCATCCCTCATGTATAAAAGTGCGTCTTTTATATGCTCTACGTTTAGCAATATAGTGTCCCTGTCTAGGGTATCTATATTTTCTGACAGGGAATCTGACCACGCAGCACTGCACATCCAGGCTGAAGCAATAGCCGGTCTCAGTATAACACCTGTGTGTGTATATATAGATTTCAGGATAGCCTCCTGCTTTCTATCAGCAGATTCCTTCAGGGCGGCCGTATCCGGAGACGGTAGTGCCACCTTCTTTGACAAGCGTGTGAGCGCTTTATCCACCCTAGGGGATGTTTCCCAGCGTGACCTATCCTCTGGCGGGAAAGGGTACGCCATTAGTAACCTCTTAGAAATTACCAGCTTTTTATCAGGGAAAGCCCACGCTTCTTCACACACTTCATTTAACTCTTCAGATGGAGGAAAAGCTACTGGTAGTTTTTTCTCTACAAACATTATACCCTTTTTTGTGGTACCGGGGGTAACATCAGAAATGTGCAACACATTTTTCATTTCCTCAATCATGTAACGTGTGGCCCTACTGGAAGTTACATTAGTCTCATCGTCGTCGACACTGGAGTCAGTATCCGTGTCGACATCTGTGTCAGCCATCTGAGGTAGCGGGCGTTTTAGAGCCCCTGATGGCTTTTGAGACGCCTGGGCAGGCACAGGCTGAGAAGCCGGCTGTCCCACAATAGGTATGTCGTTAACCTTTATGCAAGGAGTCGACACTGTCGCGTAAGTCCTTCACAGCACCATCCACTCAGGTGTCGACCCCGCAGGGGGTGACATCTTGTTTACAGGCATTTGCTTCGCCTCCACATAAGCTCCTCATCAAACATGTCGACACAGCCGTACCGACACACCGCAAACACACAGGGAATGCTCTGACAGAGGACAGGACCCCACAAAGCCCTTTGGGGAGACAGAGAGAGAGTATGCCAGCACACAACAGAGCACTATATAACACAGGGATCCCACTATCATGAGTGTTTTCCCTTATAGCTGCTTTTATATATATATATATATATATATATAATATATATAACAAATAGAGGGTCCCACACTCTCACTCAGCTCAGGCGGCGGCTGGGGTGCCAAATCAAAGTCTGATCCAATCATAGGATCAGACTCATTGGTACAGTACGGTGTATCTCCACACTTCCGTGGAGAAAGATAGCACTCTCCAGACTTGGGTTTTTCAGCAAAAAAAGTCATTTAATTGTAAACTTGGTTCCATATTACAAGTACAAGATAATGCACATAAACCATAAAGGGGCTCACCAACGTTTCGGTCCTATTGTTAGGACCTTTCTCAAGGTGTCTGCCGAACAGTCAATCCATCCAATAGAGGTATCAATAGTAGACAAATAAGGGAGGTTCCTGTGCATTATCTTGTACTTGTAATATGGAACCAAGTTTACAATTAAATGACTTTTTTTGCTGAAAAACCCAAGTCTGGAGAGTGCTATCTTTCTCCACGGAAGTGTGGAGATACACCGTACTATATATATATATATATATATATTATCTATACTGCGCCTAAATTTAGTGCCCCCCCTCTCTTTTTTACCCTTCTGTAGTGTTCAGACTGCAGGGGAGAGCCAGGGAGCTTCCTTCCAGCGGAACTGTGAGGGAAAAATGGCGCCAATGTGCTGAGGGAGAAGCCCCGCCCCCTTTTCGACTGACTTTCTCCCGCTTTTTCTGGAATACTGGCAGGGGTAATTTTACATCTATATAGCCTCTAGGACTATATATGATGTATATTTGCCAACCAAGGTGTCATATATTGCCCTCAGGGCGCCCCCCCCCAGCGCCCTGCACCCATCAGTGACCTGAGTGTGAGGTGTACATGAGGAGCAATGGCGCACAGCTGCAGTGCTGTGCGCTACCTTGGTGAAGACTGAAGTCTTCTGCCGCCGATTTTCCGGACCTCTTCGTTGCTTCTGGCTCTGTAAGGGGGACGGCGGCGCGGCTCCGGGAACGAACACCAAGGTCGGGTCCTGCGGTCGATCCCTCTGGAGCTAATGGTGTCCAGTAGCCTAAGAAGCCCAAACTACCACCTGTTAGGTAGGTTCGCTTCTTCTCCCCTTAGTCCCTCGCTGCAGTGAGTCTGTTGCCAGCAGATCTCACTGTAAAATAAAAAACCTAAATATACTTTCTTTCTAGGTGCTCAGGAGAGCCCCTAGTGTGCATCCAGCTCAGCCGGGCACAAGAATCTAACTGAAGTCTGGAGGAGGGTCTTAGTGGGAGGAGCCAGTGCACACCAGTAGTCTAAAAGCTTTCTTTTATAGTTGTGCCCAGTCTCCTGCGGAGCCGCTAATCCCCATGGTCCTTACGGAGTCCCAGCATCCACTTAGGACGTCAGAGAAATAGAGGGTAATAGTCTGAGGTCACACACTGCAGATACTGATCATCCCATACGTCCCCCTTGTGTTACAGTACAATCTGGAGATTACAGCCGGTGTGTATGAGATATAGAGGGTAATAGTCTGAGATCACACACTGCAGATACTGATCCTCCCATACGTCCCCCTTGTGTTACAGTACAATCTGGAGATTACAGCCGGTGTGTGTATGAGATATAGAGGGTAATAGTCTGATATCACACACTGCAGATACTGATCCTCCCATACGTCGCCCTTGTGTTACAGTACAATCTGGAGATTACAGCCGGTGTGTATGAGATATAGATGGTAATAGTCTGATATCACACACTGCAGATACTGATCCTCCCATACGTCGCCCTTGTGTTACAGTACAATCTGGAGATTACAGCCGGTGTGTATGAGATATAGAGGGTAATAGTCTGAGATCACACACTGCAGATACTGAGCCCCCCATACGTGCCCCTTGTGTTACAGTACAATCTGGAGATTACATCCGGTGTGTATGAGATATAGAGGGTAATAGTCTGAGATCACACACTGCAGATACTGATCCTCCCATACGTCGCCCTTGTGTTACAGTACAATCTGGAGATTACAGCCGGTGTGTATGAGATATAGATGGTAATAGTCTGATATCACACACTGCAGATACTGATCCTCCATACGTCGCCCTTGTGTTACAGTACAATCTGGAGATTACAGCCGGTGTGTATGAGATATAGAGGGTAATAGTCTGAGATCACACACTACAGATACTGAGCCCCCCATACGTCCTCCTTGTGTTACAGTACAATCTGGAGATTACAGCCGGTGTGTATGAGATATAGAGGGTAATAGTCTGATATCACACACTGCAGATACTGATCCCCCCATACGTCCCTCTTGTGTTACAGTACAATCTGGAGATTACAGACGGTGTGTATGAGATATAGAGGGTAATAGTCTGAGATCACACACTGCAGATACTGATCCTCCCATACGTCCCCCTTGTGTTACAGTACAATCTGGAGATTACAGCCGGTGTGTATGAGATATAGAGGGTAATAGTCTGAGATCACACACTGCAGATACTGATCCTCCCATACGTCCTCCTTGTGTTACAGTACAATCTGGAGATTACAGCCGGTGTGTATGAGATATAGAGGGTAATAGTCTGATATCACACACTGCAGATACTGATCCTCCCATTCGTCCTCCTTGTGTTACAGTACAATCTGGAGATTACAGCCGGTGTATATGAGAAGAGGGTAATAGTCTGAGATCACACACTGCAGATACTGAGCCCCCCATACGTCCTCCTTGTGTTACAGTACAATCTGGAGATTACAGCCGGTGTGTATGAGATATAGAGGGTAATAGTCTGACATCACACACTGCAGATACTGATCCCCCCCCCCCCCATACGTCCTCCTTGTGTTACAGTACAATCTGGAGATTACAGCCGGTGTGTATGAGATATAAAGGGTAATAGTCTGAGGTCACACACTGCAGATACTGATCCTCCCATACGTCCCCCTTGTGTTACAGTACAATCTGGAGATTACAGCCGGTGTGTATGAGATATAGAGGGTAATAGTCTGAGATCACACACTGCAGATACTGATCCCCCCCCCCATACGTCCTCCTTGTGTTACAGTACAATCTGGAGATTACAGCCGGTGTGTATGAGATATAGAGGGTAATAGTCTGAGATCACACACTGCAGATACTGATCCTCCCATACGTCCCCCTTGTGTTACAGTACAATCTGGAGATTACAGCCGGTGTGTATGAGATATAGGGTAATAGTCTGAGGTCACACACTGCAGATACTGAGCCCCCCATACGTCCCCCTTGTGTTACAGTACAATCTGGAGATTACAGCCGGTGTGTATGAGATATAGAGGGTAATAGTCTGAGATCACACACTGCAGATACTGATCCTCCCATACGTCCCCCTTGTGTTACAGTACAATCTGGAGATTACAGCCGGTGTTTATGAGATATAGAGGGTAATAGTCTGACATCACACACTGCAGATACTGATCCTCCCATACGTCCCCCTTGTGTTACAGTACAATCTGGAGATTACAGCCGGTGTGTATGAGATATAGAGGGTAATAGTCTGAGGTCACACACTGCAGATACTGAGCCCCCATACGTCCCCCTTGTGTTACAGTACAATCTGGAGATTACAGCCGGTGTGTATGAGATATAGAGGGTAATAGTCTGAGATCACACACTGCAGATACTGATCCTCCCATACGTCCCCCTTGTGTTACAGTACAATCTGGAGATTACAGCCGGTGTGTATGAGATATAGGGTAATAGTCTGAGGTCACACACTGCAGATACTGAGCCCCCCATACGTCCCCCTTGTGTTACAGTACAATCTGGAGATTACAGCCGGTGTGTATGAGATATAGAGGGTAATAGTCTGATATCACACACTGCAGATACTGATCCTCCCATACGTCCCCCTTGTGTTACAGTACAATCTGGAGATTACAGCCGGTGTGTATGAGATATAGAGGGTAATAGTCTGACATCACACACTACAGATACTGAGCCCCCCATACGTCCCCCTTGTGTTACAGTACAATCTGGAGATTACAGCCGGTGTGTATGAGATATAGAGGGTAATAGTCTGACATCACACACTGCAGATACTGATCCTCCCATACGTCCCCCTTGTGTTACAGTACAATCTGGAGATTACAGCCGGTGTGTATGAGATATAGAGGGTAATAGTCCGAGGTCACACACTGCAGATACTGATCCTCCCATACGTCCCCCTTGTGTTACAGTACAATCTGGAGATTACAGCCGGTGTGTATGAGATATAGAGGGTAATAGTCCGAGGTCACACACTGCAGATACTGATCCTCCCATACGTCCCCCTTGTGTTACAGTACAATCTGGAGATTACAGCCGGTGTGTATGAGATATAGAGGGTAATAGTCTGATATCACACACTGCAGATACTGATCCTCCCATACGTCCCCCTTGTGTTACAGTACAATCTGGAGATTACAGCCGGTGTGTATGAGATATAGAGGGTAATAGTCTGAGGTCACACACTGCAGATACTGATCCTCCCATACGTCCTCCTTGTGTTACAGTACAATCTGGAGGTTACAGCCGGTGTGTATGAGATATAGAGGGTAATAGTCTGAGATCACACACTGCAGATACTGATCCTCCCATACGTCCTCCTTGTGTTACAGTACAATCTGGAGATTACAGCCGGTGTGTATGAGATATAGAGGGTAATAGTCTGAGATCACACACTGCAGATACTGATCCCCCCCCCCCCCCCCCCCCCATACGTCCCCCTTGTGTTACAGTACAATCTGGAGGTTACAGCTGGTGTGTATGAGATATAGAGGGTAATAGTCTGAGATCACACACTGCAGATACTGATCCTCCCATACATCCCCCTTGTGTTACAGTACAATCTGGAGATTACAGCCGGTGTGTATGAGATATAGAGGGTAATAGTCTGAGATCACACACTGCAGATACTGAGCCCGCCATACATCCCCCTTGTGTTACAGTACAATCTGGAGATTACAGCCGGTGTGTATGAGATATAGAGGGTAATAGTCTGAGATCACACACTGCAGATACTGATCCTCCCATACGTCCCCCTTGTGTTACAGTACAATCTGGAGATTACAGCCGGTGTGTATGAGATATAGAGGGTAATAGTCTGAGGTCACACACTGCAGATACTGATCCTCCCATACGTCCCCCTTGTGTTACAGTATAATCTGGAGATTACAGCCGGTGTGTATGAGATATAGAGGGTAATAGTCTGATATCACACACTGCAGATACTGATCCTCCCATACGTCCCCCTTGTGTTACAGTACAATCTGGGGATTACAGCCGGTGTGTATGAGATATAGAGGGTAATAGTCTGAGGTCACACACTGCAGATACTGATCCTCCCATACGTCCCCCTTGTGTTACAGTATAATCTGGAGATTACAGCCGGCGTGTATGAGATATAGAGGGTAATAGTCTGATATCACACACTGCAGATACTGAGCCTCATTCCGAGTTGTTCGCTCGTTAGCTGCTTTTAGCAGCATTGCACACGCTAGGCCGCCGCCCTCTGGGAGTGTATCTTAGCATAGCAGAATTGCGAACGCAAGATTAGCAGAATTGCGAATAGAAATTTCTTTGCAGTTTCTGAGTATCTTGAGACTTACTCTGCCACTGCGATCAGTTCAGTCAGTTTCGTTCCTGGTTTGACGTCACAAACACACCCAGCGTTCGCCCAGACACTCCCGCGTTTTCCCCAGAAACGGCTGCGTTTTTTCGCACACACCCATAAAACGGCCAGTTTCCGCCCAGAAACACCCACATCCTGTCAATCACACGCCGATCACCAGAACAAAGAAATTTCTTCGTTAAGCCGTGAGTAAAATACCAAACTTTTTAGCAAATTTACTTGGCGCAGGCGCACTGCGAATGTTGCGCATGCGCAGTTTGCGACTAATCACACCGATGCAAAGAAAAATAACGAGCGAACAACTCGGAATGAGTGCCACTGATCCTCCCATACGTCCCCCTTGTGTTACAGTACAATCTGGAGATTACAGCCGGTGTGTATGAGATATAGGTGGTAATAGTCTGATATCACACACTGCAGATACTGATCCTCCCATACGTCCTCCTTGTGTTACAGTACAATCTGGAGATTACAGCCGGTGTGTATGAGATATAGAGGGTAATAGTCTGACATCACACACTGCAGATACTGATCCTCCCATACGTCCCCCTTGTGTTACAGTACAATCTGGATATTACAGCCGGTGTGTATGAGATATAGAGGGTAATAGTCTGAGATCACACACTGCAGATACTGATCCTCCCATACGTCCTCCTTGTGTTACAGTACAATCTGGAGATTACAGCCGGTGTGTATGAGATATAGAGGGTAATAGTCTGAGATCACACACTGCAGATACTGATCCTCCCATACGTCCCCCTTGTGTTACAGTACAATCTGGAGATTACAGCCGGTGTGTATGAGATATAGAGGGTAATAGTCTGATATCACACACTGCAGATACTGATCCTCCCATACGTCCCCCTTGTGTTACAGTACAATCTGGAGATTACAGCCGGTGTGTATGAGATATAGGGGGTAATAGTCTGATATCACACACTGCAGATACTGAGCCTCCCATACGTCCCCCTTGTGTTACAGTACAATCTGGAGATTACAGCCGGTGTGTATGAGATATAGAGGGTAATAGTCTGAGATCACACACTGCAGATACTGATCCTCCCATACGTCCCCCTTGTGTTACAGTACAATCTGGAGATTACAGCTGGTGTGTATGAGATATAGGGGGTAATAGTCTGATATCACACACTGCAGATACTGATCCTCCCATACGTCCCCCTTGTGTTACAGTATAATCAGGAGATTACAGCCGGTGTGTATGAGATATAGAGGGTAATAGTCTGAGGTCACACACTGCAGATACTGATCCTCCCATACGTCCCCCTTGTGTTACAGTACAATCTGGAGATTACAGCCGGTGTGTATGAGATATAGAGGGTAATAGTCTGAGATCACACACTGCAGATACTGATCCTCCCATACGTCCCCCTTGTGTTACAGTATAATCTGGAGATTATAGCCGGTGTGTGTGAGATATAGAGGGTAATAGTCTGATATCACACACTGCAGATACTGAGCCCCCCATACGTCCCCCTTGTGTTACAGTACAATCTGGAGATTACAGCCGGCGTGTATGAGATATAGAGGGTAATAGTCTGATATCACACACTGCAGATACTGATCCTCCCATACGTCCTCCTTGTGTTACAGTATAATCTGGAGATTACAGCCGGTGTGTATGAGATATAAAGGGTAATAGTCTGAGATCACACACTGCAGATACTGATCCCCCCATACGTCCCCCTTGTGTTACAGTACAATCTGGAGATTACAGCCGGTGTGTATGAGATATAGAGGGTAATAGTCTGAGATCACACACTGCAGATACTGATCCTCCCATACGTCCTCCTTGTGTTACAGTACAATCTGGAGATTACAACCGGCGTGTATGAGATATAGAGGGTAATAGTCTGATATCACACACTGCAGATACTGATCCTCCCATACGTCCCCCTTGTGTTACAGTACAATCTGGAGATTACACCCGGTGTGTATGAGATATAGAGGGTAATAGTCTGAGATCACACACTGCAGATACTGATCCTCCCATACGTCCCCCTTGTGTTACAGTACAATCTGGAGATTACAGCCGGTGTGTATGAGATATAGAGGGTAATAGTCTGAGATCACACACTACAGATACTGAGCCCCCCATACGTCCTCCTTGTGTTACAGTACAATCTGGAGATTACAGCCGGTGTGTATGAGATATAGAGGGTAATAGTCTGATATCACACACTGCAGATACTGATCCCCCCATACGTCCCTCTTGTGTTACAGTACAATCTGGAGATTACAGACGGTGTGTATGAGATATAGAGGGTAATAGTCTGAGATCACACACTGCAGATACTGATCCTCCCATACGTCCCCCTTGTGTTACAGTACAATCTGGAGATTACAGCCGGTGTGTATGAGATATAGAGGGTAATAGTCTGAGATCACACACTGCAGATACTGATCCCCCCATACGTCCCCCTTGTGTTACAGTACAATCTGGAGGTTACAGCCGGTGTGTATGAGATATAGAGGGTAATAGTCTGAGATCACACACTGCAGATACTGATCCTACCATACGTCCCCCTTGTGTTACAGTACAATCTGGAGATTACAGCCGGTGTGTATGAGATATAGAGGGTAATAGTCTGATATCACACACTGCAGATACTGATCCTCCCATACTTCCCCCTTGTGTTACAGTACAATCTGGAGATTACAGCCGGTGTGTATGAGATATAGAGGGTAATAGTCTGATATCACACACTGCAGATACTGATCCTCCCATACGTCCCCCTTGTGTTACAGTATAATCTGGAGGTTACAGCGGGTGTGTATGAGATATAGGGGGTAATAGTCTAAGATCACACACTACAGATACTGATCCTCCCATACGTCCTCCTTGTGTTACAGTACAATCTGGAGATTACAGCCGGTGTGTATGAGATATAGAGGGTAATAGTCTGAGGTCACACACTACAGATACTGATCCTCCCATACGTCCCCCTTGTGTTACAGTACAATCTGGAGATTACAGCCGGTGTGTATGAGATATAGAGGGTAATAGTCTGAGATCACACACTGCAGATACTGATCCTCCCATACGTCCCCCTTGTGTTACAGTACAATCTGGAGATTACAGCCGGTGTGTATGAGATATAGGGGGTAATAGTCTGAGATCACACACTGCAGATACTGATCCTCCCATACGTCCTCCTTGTGTTACAGTACAATCTGGAGATTACAGCCGGCGTGTATGAGATATAGAGGGTAATAGTCTGATATCACACACTGCAGATACTGATCCTCCCATACGTCCCCCTTGTGTTACAGTATAATCTGGAGATTACAGCCGGTGTGTATGAGATATAAAGGGTAATAGTCTGAGGTCACAAACTGCAGATACTGATCCCCCCATACGTCCTCCTTGTGTTACAGTATAATCTGGAGATTACAGCCGGTGTGTATGAGATATAGAGGGTAATAGTCTGAGATCACACACTGCAGATACTGATCCTCCCATACGTCCTCCTTGTGTTACAGTACAATCTGGAGATTACAACCGGCGTGTATGAGATAATAAGAATTTACTCACCGGTAATTCTATTTCTCGTAGTCCGTAGTGGATGCTGGGAACTCCGTAAGGACCATGGGGAATAGCGGGCTCCGAAGGAGGCTGGGCACTCTAGAAAGACTTAGGACTACCTGGTGTGCACTGGCTCCTCCCACTATGACCCTCCTCCAAGCCTCAGTTAGGACACCGTGCCCGGACAAGCAGACATAATAAGGAAGGATTTAGAATCCCGGGTAAGACTCTTATCAGCCACACCAATCACACCGTACAACTCGTGATACAATATCCAGTTTGACAGTATGAAAACAACTGAGCCTCTCAACAGATGGCTCAACAATAACCCTTTTGTTAACAATAACTATTTACAAGTATTGCAGACAATCCGCACTTGGGATGGGCGCCCAGCATCCACTACGGACTACGAGAAATAGAATTACCGGTGAGTAAATTCTTATTTTCTCTAACGTCCTAGTGGATGCTGGGAACTCCGTAAGGACCATGGGGATTATACCAAAGCTCCCAAACGGGCGGGAGAGTGCGGATGACTCTGTAGCACCGAATGAGAGAACTCCAGGTCCTCCTCAGCCAGGGTATCAAATTTGTAGAATTTTGCAAACGTATTTGCCCCTGACCAAGTAGCTGCTCGGCAAAGTTGTAAAGCCGAGACCCCTCGGGCAGCCGCCCAAGATAAGCCCACCTTCCTTGTGGAATGGGCCTTTACAGATTTTGGCTGTGGCATGCCTGCCGCAGAATGTGCAAGCTGAATTGTACTACAAATCCAGCGAGCAATAGACTGCTTAGAAGCAGGAGCACCCAACTTGTTGGGTGCATACAGGATAAACAGCGAGTCAGATTTTCTGACTCCAGCCGTCCTGGAAACATATATTTTCAGGGCCCTGACAACGTCCAGTAACTTGGAGTCCTCCAATTCACTAGTAGCCGCCGGCACCACAATAGGCTGGTTCAGGTGAAACGCTGACACCACCTTAGGGAGAAATTGGGGACGAGTCCTCAACTCTGCCCTATCCATATGGAAAATCAGATAAGGGCTTTTACATGATAAAGCCGCCAATTCTGACACTCGCCTGGCTGAAGCCAAGGCTAATAACATGACCACTTTCCACGTGAGATATTTCAGATCCACGGTTTTTAGTGGCTCAAACCAATGTGATTTTAAGAAACTCAACATCATGTTGAGATCCCAAGGTGCCACTGGAGGCACAAACGGGGGCTGAATATGCAGCACTCCTTTTACAAAAGTCTGAACTTCAGGTACTGAAGCTAGTTCTTTTTGAAAGAAAATCGACAGAGCCGAGATCTGTACTTTAATGGAGCCTAGTTTTAGGCCCATATCCACTCCTGCTTGCAGAAAATGCAGAAATCGACCTAGTTGAAATTCCTCTGTTGGGGCCTTATTGGCCTCGCACCATGCAACATATTTTCGCCATATGCGGTGATAATGCGTTGCCGTAACATCTTTCCTGGCCTTAATAAGCGTAGGAATGACTTCTTCCGGAATACCCTTTTCCTTTAGGATCCGGTGTTCAACCGCCATGCCGTCAAACGCAGCCGCGGTAAGTCTTGGAACAGACAGGGCCCCTGCTGTAGCAGGTCCTGTCTGAGCGGTAGAGGCCACGGGTCCTCTGAGAGCATCTCTTGAAGTTCCGGGTACCACGCTCGTCTTGGCCAATCCGGAACCACGAGAATTGTGTTTACTCCTCGCTTTCTTATTATTCTCAATACCTTTGGAATGAGAGGCAGAGGAGGGAACACATAAACCGACTGGTACACCCACGGTGTTACTAGAGCGTCCACAGCTATCGCCTGAGGGTCCCTTGACCTGGCGCAATATTTTTTTAACTTTTTGTTGAGACGGGACGCCATCATGTCCACCTGTGGTTTTTCCCAACGGTTTACCAGCATCTGGAAGACTTCTGGGTGAAGTCCCCACTCCCCCGGGTGGAGGTCGTGTCTGCTGAGGAAGTCTGCTTCCCAGTTGTCCACTCCCGGAATGAACACTGCTGACAGTGCTAGTACATTATTCTCCGCCCATCGGAGAATTTTTGTGGCTTCTGCCATCGCCATCCTGCTTCTTGTGCCGCCCTGTCGATTTACATGGGCGACTGCCGTGATGTTGTCTGACTGGATCAGCACCGGCTGGTGTAGGAGCAGGGATTTTGCTTGACTTAGGGCATTGTAGATGGCCCTTAGTTCCAGAATATTTATGTGAAGGGAAGTCTCCTGACTCGACCATAGTCCTTGGAAATTTCTTCCCTGTGTGACTGCCCCCCAGCCTCGAAGGCTGGCATCCGTGGTCACCAGGACCCAGTCCTGTATGCCGAACCTGCGGCCCTCTAGAAGATGAGCACTCTGCAGCCACCACAGTAGAGACACCCTGGTTCTTGGAGACAGGGTTATTAAGCGATGCATCTGAAGATGCGATCCGGACCACTGGTCCAACAGGTCCCACTGAAAGATTCTGGCATGGAACCTGCCGAAGGGAATTGCTTCGTAAGAAGCCACCATCTTTCCCAGGACCCGCGTGCAGTGATGCACTGATACCTGTTTTGGTTTCAGGAGGTCTCTGACTAGAGATGACAACTCCCTGGCTTTCTCCTCCGGGAGAAACACTTTTCTCTGGACTGTATCCAGAATCATACCCAGGAACAGTAGCCGTGTCGTCGGAACCAGCTGTGACTTTGGGATATTCAGAATCCAGCCGTGCTGGTGCAGCACTTCCTGGGATAGTGCTACTCCCACCAACAACTGTTCCTTGGACCTCGCTTTTATTAGGAGATCGTCCAAGTACGGGATAATTAAAACTCCCTTTCTTCGAAGGAGTATCATCATTTCCGCCATAACCTTGGTAAATACCCTCGGTGCCGTGGACAGTCCAAACGGCAGCGTCTGGAATTGGTAATGGCAATCTTGTACCACAAATCTGAGGTACTCCTGGTGAGGATGGTAAATGGGGACATGCAAGTAAGCATCCTTGATGTCCAGGGATACCATGTAATCCCCCTCGTCCAGGCTTGCAATAACCGCCCTGAGCGATTCCATCTTGAACTTGAATTTCTTTATGTATGTGTTCAAGGATTTCAAATTTAGAATGGGTCTCACCGAACCGTCCGGTTTCGGTACCACAAATAGTGTGGAATAATAACCCCGGCCTTGTTGAAGTAGGGGTACCTTGATTATCACCTGCTGAGAATACAGCTTGTGAATTGCCGTTAGCACCGCCTCCCTGTCTGAGGGAGCAATTGGCAAGGCAGATTTTAGGAACCGGTGGGGTGGGGACGCCTCGAATTCCAGCTTGTACCCCTGAGATACTATTTGCAGGATCCAGGGATCCACCTGTGAGCGAACCCACTGATCGCTGAAATTTTTGAGGCGACCCCCCACCGTACCTGGCTTCGCCTGTGGAGCCCCACCGTCATGCGGCGGACTTGGAAGAGGAAGCGGGGGAGGACTTTTGCTCCTGGGAACCTGCTGTTTGTTGCAGCCTTTTTCCCCTACCTCTGCCTCTGGACAGAAAAGACCCGCCTTTTCCACGCCTGTTTTTCTGGGTCCGAAAGGACTGAACCTGATAAAACGGCGCCTTCTTAGGCTGTGAGGGGACATAGGGTAAAAATGCTGACTTCCCAGACGTTGCTGTGGAAACTAGGTCCGAGAGACCATCCCCAAATAATTCCTCACCCTTATATGGCAACACTTCCATGTGCTTTTTAGAATCTGCATCTCCTGTCCACTGGCGAGTCCATAAGCCTCTCCTAGCAGAAATGGACAATGCACTTACTTTAGATGCCAGTCGGCAGATTTCCCTCTGTGCATCTCTCATATATAAGACTGAGTCTTTTATATGGTCTATGGTTAACAGGATCGTGTCTCTGTCTAATGTGTCAATATTTTCTGACAGTTTATCTGACCACGCAGCGGCAGCACTGCACATCCATGCTGACGCAATAGCTGGCCTGAGTATAATGCCTGAGTGTGTGTATACAGACTTCAGGATCGCCTCCTGCTTTCTATCAGCAGGTTCCTTGAGGGCGGCCGTATCCGGAGACGGTATTGCCACGTTTTTAGACAAACGTGTGAGCGCTTTATCCACTCTAGGGGGTGTTTCCCAACGTGACCTATCCTCTGGCGGGAAAGGGAACGCCATTAGTACCTTCTTAGGAATTACCAATTTTTTATCAGGGAAAGCCCACGCTTCTTCACACACTTCATTTAATTCATCTGATGGGGGAAAAACTACGGGTAGTTTTTTCTCTCCAAACATAATACCCTTTTTAGTGGTACCAGTAGTTATATCAGAAATGTTTAACACCTCTTTCATTGCCTCAATCATACAGTGAATGGCCTTAGTGGGCATCAGGTTTGACTCATCGTCGTCGACACTGGTGTCAGTATCAATGTCGACATCTGGGTCTGCTTGAGGTAGCGGGCGTTTTAGAGCCCCTGACGACCCATGCGACGCCTGGGCAGGCACGAGCTGAGAAGTCGGCTGTCCCACATTTGGCATGTCGTCGATTTTCTTATATAAGGAGTCTATACGTGCACTCATTACTTTCCATAAGCCCATCCACTCAGGTGTCTGCCCCGCAGGGGGTGACATCCCTTCTAAAGGCATCTGCTCCGCCTCCACATCATTATCCTCATCAAACATGTCGACACAGCCGTACCGACACACCGCACACACACAAGGAATGCTCCGAATGAGGACAGGACCCACAAAAGCCCTTTGGGGGGACAGAGTGAGAGTATGCCAGCACACACCAGAGCGCTATATAATGCAGGGACTAACTGAGTTATGTCCCCTATAGCTGCTTTTTATATTATATATGTATTGCGCCCAATTTTAGTGCCCCCCCTCTCTGTTTTTACCCTGTTCTGAAGTGTAGACTGCAGGGGAGAGTCAGGGAGCTTCCTTCCAGCGGATCTGTGAAGGAGAAATGGCGCCAGTGTGTCTGAGGGAGATAGCTCCGCCCCTTTTCCGCGGCCTATTCTCCCGCTTTTTTCTGGATTTCTGGCAGGGGAATTTACCACATATATAGCCTCTAGGGCTATATATTGTGGTATTTTTGCCAGCCAAGGTGTTTTTATTGCAGCTCAGGGCGCCCCCCCCCAAGCGCCCTGCACCCTCAGTGACCGGAGTGTGAAGTGTGCATGAGGAGCAATGGCGCACAGCTGCAGTGCTGTGCGCTACCTTGGTGAAGACTGATGTCTTCTGCCGCCGTTTTTCCGGACCTCTTCTTGCTTCTGGCTCTGAAAGGGGGACGGCGGCGCGGCTCCGGGACTGAACACCATGGACTGGGCCTGCGGTCGATCCCTCTGGAGCTAATGGTGTCCAGTAGCCTAAGAAGCCCAATCCGGCTGCAAGCAGGCGAGTTCACTTCTTCTCCCCTTAGTCCCTCGCTGCAGTGAGTCTGTTGCCAGCAGGTCTCACTGAAAATAAAAAACCTAAAACTATACTTTCTTTCTAAGGGCTCAGGAGAGCCCCTAGTGTGCATCCAACCTCGGCCGGGCACGAAATCTAACTGGGGCTTGGAGGAGGGTCATAGTGGGAGGAGCCAGTGCACACCAGGTAGTCCTAAATCTTTCTAGAGTGCCCAGCCTCCTTCGGAGCCCGCTATTCCCCATGGTCCTTACGGAGTTCCCAGCATCCACTAGGACGTTAGAGAAATAGGGGGTAATAGTCTGAGATCACACACTGCAGATACTGATCCTCCCATACGTCCCCCTTGTGTTACAGTACAATCTGGAGATTACAGCCGGTGTGTATGAGATATAGAGGGTAATAGTCTGATATCACACACTGCAGATACTGATCCTCCCATACGTGCTCCTTGTGTTACAGTACAATCTGGAGATTACAGCCGGTGTGTATGAGATATAGAGGGTAATAGTCTGAGATCACACACTGCAGATACTGATCCTCCCATACGTCCCCCTTGTGTTACAGTACAATCTGGAGATTACAGCCGGCGTGTATGAGATATAGAGGGTAATAGTCTGATATCACACACTGCAGATACTGATCCTCCCATACGTCCTCCTTGTGTTACAGTATAAATCTGGAGATTACAGCCGGTGTGTATGAGATATAGAGGGTAATAGTCTGATATCACACACTGCAGATACTGATCCTCCCATACGTCCCCCTAGTGTTACAGTACAATCTGGAGATTACAGCCGGTGTGTATGAGATATAGAGGGTAATAGTCTGAGGTCACACACTGCAGATACTGATCCTCCCATACGTCCTCCTTGTGTTACAGTACAATCTGGAGATTACAGCCGGTGTGTATGAGATATAGAGGGTAATAGTCTGAGATCACACACTGCAGATACTGATCCCCCCATACGTCCCCCTTGTGTTACAGTACAATCTGGAGATTACAGCCGGCGTGTATGAGATATAGAGGGTAATAGTCTGATATCACACACTGCAGATACTGATCCTCCCATACGTCCCCCTTGTGTTACAGTACAATCTGGAGATTACAGCCGGCGTGTATGAGATATAGGGGGTAATAGTCTGATATCACACACTGCAGAGACTGAGCCCCCCATACGTCCCCCTTGTGTTACAGTACAATCTGGAGATTACAGCCGGCGTGTATGAGATATAGAGGGTAATAGTCTGAGATCACACACTGCAGATACTGATCCTCCCATACGTCCCCCTTGTGTTACAGTACAATCTGGAGATTACAGCCGGCGTGTATGAGATATAGAGGGTAATAGTCTGAGATCACACACTGCAGATACTGATCCCCCCATACGTCCTCCTTGTGTTACAGTATAAATCTGGAGATTACAGCCGGTGTGTATGAGATATAGAGGGTAATAGTCTGAGGTCACACACTGCAGATACTGATCCTCCCATACGTCCTCCTTGTGTTACAGTACAATCTGGAGATTACAGCCGGTGTGTATGAGATATAGAGGGTAATAGTCTGAGGTCACACACTGCAGATACTGATCCTCCCATATGTCCTCCTTGTGTTACAGTATAAATCTGGAGATTACAGCCGGTGTGTATGAGATATAGAGGGTAATAGTCTGAGGTCACACACTGCAGATACTGATCCTCCCATACGTCCCCCTTGTGTTACAGTATAAATCTGGAGATTACAGCCGGTGTGTATGAGATATAGAGGGTAATAGTCTGAGATCACACACTGCAGATACTGATCCTCCCATACGTCCCCCTTGTGTTACAGTACAATCTGGAGATTACAGCCGGTGTGTATGAGATATAGGGGGTAATAGTCTGATATCACACACTGCAGATACTGATCCTCCCATACGTCCCCTTGTGTTACAGTACAAGGACTATCTATCTGTCCAGGAGGAGAGAGCAGACCGGCGTCATAAGGCCAATCTGCGGAGAAAGACGTTCACCGCCTGGCTGAATCTAGTACAAGAGGAGAAGCTGTCAATGTGGGAAAAGCAGAGGAGTGCGGCAGAACATAACCAGAGGTAGGCACAGACGGGGTTAATCATACATATAGTGTGTGATTGCTGCTTTGGTGAGTCTGGCGGGGGTGTAATATAGACATGACAGTCAACGGATAACCAATGTCCCCTGTCAGTGTGAATTAGGGGAGAGGGTCACAGCTGAGATAATCCCTCTTCACAGAGGTCAGGAAGCCCCAACATTACAACATGGGTGTATCATGCTGGCATGTCCTGTAAGTTCACCTGCATACAGGCTGAGGAACCAGTGATACCAGTGAGGGACGTAATACAGTACACAAGGACCACAGACGGGAGGTGGTCTACGATCAGCCTGGTGACACTACACAGTATCCTGAAATACAGTTTAGTAATGTGCTGCTGGTGGTACCCTGCTCCTCCCACTATATAACTCTCAGTCTGTGGCTTCCTGCTGTCTCCATTCCCCTCCTCACATCATGTCACTGCCCCTGTCACATACAGCCCTGTCCTCACTGACACATCACTCATCTGCTGATATACTCTGTGCTGCTGGGTACCCTGCTCCCCCCCACTATATAACTCTCAGTCTGTGGCTTCCTGCTGCCTCCATTCCCCTCCTCACATCATGTCACTGCCCCTGTCACATGCAGCCCTGTCCTCACTGACACATCACTCATCTGCTGATATACTCTGTGCTGCTGGGGACCCTGCTCCTCCCACTATATAACTCTCAGTCTGTGGCTTCCTCCTGCCTCCATCCCCCCCCCCCTCACATCACGTCACTGCCCCTGTCACATGCAGCCCTGTCCTCACTGACACATCACTCATCTCCTGATATACTCTGTGCTGCTGGGGACACTGCTCCTCCCACTATATAACTCTCAGTCTGTGGCTTCCTACTGCCTCCATTCCCCTCCTCACATCATGTCACTGCCCCTGTCACATGCAGCCCTGTCCTCACTGACACATCACTCATCTCCTGATATACTCTGTGCTGCTGGGGACACTGCTCCTCCCACTATATAACTCTCAGTCTGTGGCTACCTGCTGCCTCCATTCCTCTCCTCACATCATGTCACTGCCCCTGTCACATGCAGCCCTGTCCTCACTGACACATCACTCATCTCCTGTCCTGATATACTCTGTGCTGCTGGGGACCCTGCTCCTCCCACTATATAACTCTCAGTCTGTGGCTTCCTGCTGCCTCCATTCCCCTCCTCACATCATGTCACTGCCCCTGTCACATGCAGCCCTGTCCTCACTGACACATCACTCATCTGCTGATATACTCTGTGCTGCTGGGGACCCTGCTCCTCCCACTATATAACTCTCAGTCTGTGACTTCCTGCTGCCTCCATTCCCCTCCTCACACCATGTCACTGCCCCTGTCACATGCAGCCCTGTCCTCACGGACACATCACTCGTCTCCAGATATACTCTGTGCTGCTGGGGACCCTGCTCCTCCCACTATATAACTCTCAGTCTGTGGCTTCCTGCTGCCTCCATTCCCCTCCTCACATCATGTCACTGCCCCTGTCCTCACTGACACATCACTCTTCTCCTGATATACTCTGTGCTGCTGGGGACCCTGCTCCTCCCACTATATAACTCTCAGTCTGTGGCTTCCTGCTGCCTCCATTCCCCTCCTCACATCATGTCACTGCCCTGTCACATGCAGCCCTGTCCTCACTGACACATCACTCATCTCCTGATATACTCTGTGCTGCTGGGGACCCTGCTCCTCCCACTATATAACTCTCAGTCTGTGGCTTCCTGCTGCCTCCATTCCCCTCACATCATGTCACTGCCCTGTCACATGCAGCCCTGTCCTCACTGACACATAACTTACCTCCTGATATACTCTGTGCTGCTGGGGACCCTGCTCCTCCCACTATATAACTCTCAGTCTGTGGCTTCCTGCTGCCTCCATTCCCCTCACATCATGTCACTGCCCCTGTCACATGCAGCCCTGTCCTCACTGACACATAACTTACCTCCTGATATACTCTGTGCTGCTGGGGACACTGCTCCTCCCACTATATAACTCTCAGTCTGTGGCTTCCTGCTGCCTCCATTCCCCTCACATCATGTCACATGCAGCCCTGTCCTCACTGACACATCACTCATCTCCTGATATACTCTGTGCTGCTGGGGACCCTGCTCCTCCCACTATATAACTCTCAGTCTGTGGCTTCCTGCTGCCTCCATTCCCCTCACATCATGTCACTGCCCTGTCACATGCAGCCCTGTCCTCACTGACACATAACTTACCTCCTGATATACTCTGTGCTGCTGGGGACCCTGCTCCTCCCACTATATAACTCTCAGTCTGTGGCTTCCTGCTGCCTCCATTCCCCTCACATCATGTCACTGCCCCTGTCACATGCAGCCCTGTCCTCACTGACACATAACTTACCTCCTGATATACTCTGTGCTGCTGGGGACACTGCTCCTCCCACTATATAACTCTCAGTCTGTGGCTTCCTGCTGCCTCCATTCCCCTCACATCATGTCACATGCAGCCCTGTCCTCACTGACACATAACTTACCTCCTGATATACTCTGTGCTGCTGGGGACCCTGCTCCTCCCACTATATAACTCTCAGTCTGTGGCTTCCTGCTGCCTCCATTCCCCTCCTCACATCATGTCACTGCCCCTGTCACATGCAGCCCTGTCCTCACTGACACATCACTCATCTCCTGATATACTCTGTGCTGCTGGGGACCCTGCTCCTTCCACTATATAACTCTCAGTCTGTGTCTTCCTGCTGCCTCCATTCCCCTCCTCACATCATGTCACTGCCCCTGTCACATGCAGCCCTGTCCTCACTGACACATCACTCATCTGCTGATATACTCTGTGCTGCTGGGGACCCTGCTCCTCCCACTATATAACTCTCAGTCTGTGGCTTCCTCCTGCCTCCATCCCCCCCCCCCCCTCACATCACGTCACTGCCCCTGTCACATGCAGCCCTGTCCTCACTGACACATCACTCATCTCCTGATATACTCTGTGCTGCTGGGGACACTGCTCCTCCCACTATATAACTCTCAGTCTGTGGCTTCCTACTGCCTCCATTCCCCTCCTCACATCATGTCACTGCCCCTGTCACATGCAGCCCTGTCCTCACTGACACATCACTCATCTCCTGATATACTCTGTGCTGCTGGGGACACTGCTCCTCCCACTATATAACTCTCAGTCTGTGGCTACCTGCTGCCTCCATTCCTCTCCTCACATCATGTCACTGCCCCTGTCACATGCAGCCCTGTCCTCACTGACACATCACTCATCTCCTGTCCTGATATACTCTGTGCTGCTGGGGACCCTGCTCCTCCCACTATATAACTCTCAGTCTGTGGCTTCCTGCTGCCTCCATTCCCCTCCTCACATCATGTCACTGCCCCTGTCACATGCAGGCCTGTCCTCACTGACACATCACTCATCTCCTGATATACTCTGTGCTGCTGGGGACCCTGCTCCTCCCACTATATAACTCTCAGTCTGTGGCTTCCTGCTGCCTCCATTCCCCTCCTCACATCATGTCACTGCCCCTGTCACATGCAGCCCTGTCCTCACTGACACATCACTCATCTCCTGATATACTCTGTGCTGCTGAGGACCCTGCCCCTCCCACTATATAACTTTCAGTCTGTGGCTCCCTGCTGCCTCCATTCCCCTCCTCACATCATGTCACTGCCCCTGTCACATGCAGCCCTGTCCTCACTGACACATCACTCATCTGCTGATATACTCTGTGCTGCTGGGGACCCTGCTCCTCCCACTATATAACTCTCAGTCTGTGACTTCCTGCTGCCTCCATTCCCCTCCTCACACCATGTCACTGCCCCTGTCACATGCAGCCCTGTCCTCACGGACACATCACTCGTCTCCAGATATACTCTGTGCTGCTGGGGACCCTGCTCCTCCCACTATATAACTCTCAGTCTGTGGCTTCCTGCTGCCTCCATTCCCCTCCTCACATCATGTCACTGCCCCTGTCCTCACTGACACATCACTCTTCTCCTGATATACTCTGTGCTGCTGGGGACCCTGCTCCTCCCACTATATAACTCTCAGTCTGTGGCTTCCTGCTGCCTCCATTCCCCTCCTCACATCATGTCACTGCCCTGTCACATGCAGCCCTGTCCTCACTGACACATCACTCATCTCCTGATATACTCTGTGCTGCTGGGGACCCTGCTCCTCCCACTATATAACTCTCAGTCTGTGGCTTCCTGCTGCCTCCATTCCCCTCACATCATGTCACTGCCCTGTCACATGCAGCCCTGTCCTCACTGACACATAACTTACCTCCTGATATACTCTGTGCTGCTGGGGACCCTGCTCCTCCCACTATATAACTCTCAGTCTGTGGCTTCCTGCTGCCTCCATTCCCCTCACATCATGTCACTGCCCCTGTCACATGCAGCCCTGTCCTCACTGACACATAACTTACCTCCTGATATACTCTGTGCTGCTGGGGACACTGCTCCTCCCACTATATAACTCTCAGTCTGTGGCTTCCTGCTGCCTCCATTCCCCTCACATCATGTCACATGCAGCCCTGTCCTCACTGACACATAACTTACCTCCTGATATACTCTGTGCTGCTGGGGACCCTGCTCCTCCCACTATATAACTCTCAGTCTGTGGCTTCCTGCTGCCTCCATTCCCCTCCTCACATCATGTCACTGCCCCTGTCACATGCAGCCCTGTCCTCACTGACACATCACTCATCTCCTGATATACTCTGTGCTGCTGGGGACCCTGCTCCTTCCACTATATAACTCTCAGTCTGTGGCTTCCTGCTGCCTCCATTCCCCTCCTCACATCATGTCACTGCCCCTGTCACATGCAGCCCTGTCCTCACTGACACATCACTCATCTGCTGATATACTCTGTGCTGCTGGGGACCCTGCTCCTCCCACTATATAACTCTCAGTCTGTGGCTTCCTCCTGCCTCCATCCCCCCCCCCCCTCACATCACGTCACTGCCCCTGTCACATGCAGCCCTGTCCTCACTGACACATCACTCATCTCCTGATATACTCTGTGCTGCTGGGGACACTGCTCCTCCCACTATATAACTCTCAGTCTGTGGCTTCCTACTGCCTCCATTCCCCTCCTCACATCATGTCACTGCCCCTGTCACATGCAGCCCTGTCCTCACTGACACATCACTCATCTCCTGATATACTCTGTGCTGCTGGGGACACTGCTCCTCCCACTATATAACTCTCAGTCTGTGGCTACCTGCTGCCTCCATTCCTCTCCTCACATCATGTCACTGCCCCTGTCACATGCAGCCCTGTCCTCACTGACACATCACTCATCTCCTGTCCTGATATACTCTGTGCTGCTGGGGACCCTGCTCCTCCCACTATATAACTCTCAGTCTGTGGCTTCCTGCTGCCTCCATTCCCCTCCTCACATCATGTCACTGCCCCTGTCACATGCAGGCCTGTCCTCACTGACACATCACTCATCTCCTGATATACTCTGTGCTGCTGGGGACCCTGCTCCTCCCACTATATAACTCTCAGTCTGTGGCTTCCTGCTGCCTCCATTCCCCTCCTCACATCATGTCACTGCCCCTGTCACATGCAGCCCTGTCCTCACTGACACATCACTCATCTCCTGATATACTCTGTGCTGCTGAGGACCCTGCCCCTCCCACTATATAACTTTCAGTCTGTGGCTCCCTGCTGCCTCCATTCCCCTCCTCACATCATGTCACTGCCCCTGTCACATGCAGCCCTGTCCTCACTGACACATCACTCATCTGCTGATATACTCTGTGCTGCTGGGGACCCTGCTCCTCCCACTATATAACTCTCAGTCTGTGACTTCCTGCTGCCTCCATTCCCCTCCTCACACCATGTCACTGCCCCTGTCACATGCAGCCCTGTCCTCACGGACACATCACTCGTCTCCAGATATACTCTGTGCTGCTGGGGACCCTGCTCCTCCCACTATATAACTCTCAGTCTGTGGCTTCCTGCTGCCTCCATTCCCCTCCTCACATCATGTCACTGCCCCTGTCCTCACTGACACATCACTCTTCTCCTGATATACTCTGTGCTGCTGGGGACCCTGCTCCTCCCACTATATAACTCTCAGTCTGTGGCTTCCTGCTGCCTCCATTCCCCTCCTCACATCATGTCACTGCCCTGTCACATGCAGCCCTGTCCTCACTGACACATCACTCATCTCCTGATATACTCTGTGCTGCTGGGGACCCTGCTCCTCCCACTATATAACTCTCAGTCTGTGGCTTCCTGCTGCCTCCATTCCCCTCACATCATGTCACTGCCCTGTCACATGCAGCCCTGTCCTCACTGACACATAACTTACCTCCTGATATACTCTGTGCTGCTGGGGACCCTGCTCCTCCCACTATATAACTCTCAGTCTGTGGCTTCCTGCTGCCTCCATTCCCCTCACATCATGTCACTGCCCCTGTCACATGCAGCCCTGTCCTCACTGACACATAACTTACCTCCTGATATACTCTGTGCTGCTGGGGACACTGCTCCTCCCACTATATAACTCTCAGTCTGTGGCTTCCTGCTGCCTCCATTCCCCTCACATCATGTCACATGCAGCCCTGTCCTCACTGACACATCACTCATCTCCTGATATACTCTGTGCTGCTGGGGACCCTGCTCCTCCCACTATATAACTCTCAGTCTGTGGCTTCCTGCTGCCTCCATTCCCCTCACATCATGTCACTGCCCTGTCACATGCAGCCCTGTCCTCACTGACACATAACTTACCTCCTGATATACTCTGTGCTGCTGGGGACCCTGCTCCTCCCACTATATAACTCTCAGTCTGTGGCTTCCTGCTGCCTCCATTCCCCTCACATCATGTCACTGCCCCTGTCACATGCAGCCCTGTCCTCACTGACACATAACTTACCTCCTGATATACTCTGTGCTGCTGGGGACACTGCTCCTCCCACTATATAACTCTCAGTCTGTGGCTTCCTGCTGCCTCCATTCCCCTCACATCATGTCACATGCAGCCCTGTCCTCACTGACACATAACTTACCTCCTGATATACTCTGTGCTGCTGGGGACCCTGCTCCTCCCACTATATAACTCTCAGTCTGTGGCTTCCTGCTGCCTCCATTCCCCTCCTCACATCATGTCACTGCCCCTGTCACATGCAGCCCTGTCCTCACTGACACATCACTCATCTCCTGATATACTCTGTGCTGCTGGGGACCCTGCTCCTTCCACTATATAACTCTCAGTCTGTGTCTTCCTGCTGCCTCCATTCCCCTCCTCACATCATGTCACTGCCCTGTCACATGCAGCCCTGTCCTCACTGACACATCACTCATCTCCTGATATACTCTGTGCTGCTGGGGACCCTGCTCCTCCCACTATATAACTCTCAGTCTGTGGCTTCCTGCTGCCTCCATTCCCCTCACATCATGTCACTGCCCTGTCACATGCAGCCCTGTCCTCACTGACACATAACTTACCTCCTGATATACTCTGTGCTGCTGGGGACCCTGCTCCTCCCACTATATAACTCTCAGTCTGTGGCTTCCTGCTGCCTCCATTCCCCTCACATCATGTCACTGCCCCTGTCACATGCAGCCCTGTCCTCACTGACACATAACTTACCTCCTGATATACTCTGTGCTGCTGGGGACACTGCTCCTCCCACTATATAACTCTCAGTCTGTGGCTTCCTGCTGCCTCCATTCCCCTCACATCATGTCACATGCAGCCCTGTCCTCACTGACACATCACTCATCTCCTGATATACTCTGTGCTGCTGGGGACCCTGCTCCTCCCACTATATAACTCTCAGTCTGTGGCTTCCTGCTGCCTCCATTCCCCTCACATCATGTCACTGCCCTGTCACATGCAGCCCTGTCCTCACTGACACATAACTTACCTCCTGATATACTCTGTGCTGCTGGGGACCCTGCTCCTCCCACTATATAACTCTCAGTCTGTGGCTTCCTGCTGCCTCCATTCCCCTCACATCATGTCACTGCCCCTGTCACATGCAGCCCTGTCCTCACTGACACATAACTTACCTCCTGATATACTCTGTGCTGCTGGGGACACTGCTCCTCCCACTATATAACTCTCAGTCTGTGGCTTCCTGCTGCCTCCATTCCCCTCACATCATGTCACATGCAGCCCTGTCCTCACTGACACATAACTTACCTCCTGATATACTCTGTGCTGCTGGGGACCCTGCTCCTCCCACTATATAACTCTCAGTCTGTGGCTTCCTGCTGCCTCCATTCCCCTCCTCACATCATGTCACTGCCCCTGTCACATGCAGCCCTGTCCTCACTGACACATCACTCATCTCCTGATATACTCTGTGCTGCTGGGGACCCTGCTCCTTCCACTATATAACTCTCAGTCTGTGTCTTCCTGCTGCCTCCATTCCCCTCCTCACATCATGTCACTGCCCCTGTCACATGCAGCCCTGTCCTCACTGACACATCACTCATCTGCTGATATACTCTGTGCTGCTGGGGACCCTGCTCCTCCCACTATATAACTCTCAGTCTGTGGCTTCCTCCTGCCTCCATCCCCCCCCCCCCCTCACATCACGTCACTGCCCCTGTCACATGCAGCCCTGTCCTCACTGACACATCACTCATCTCCTGATATACTCTGTGCTGCTGGGGACCCTGCTCCTCCCACTATATAACTCTCAGTCTGTGGCTTCCTACTGCCTCCATTCCCCTCCTCACATCATGTCACTGCCCCTGTCACATGCAGGCCTGTCCTCACTGACACATCACTCATCTCCTGATATACTCTGTGCTGCTGGGGACCCTGCTCCTCCCACTATATAACTCTCAGTCTGTGGCTTCCTGCTGCCTCCATTCCCCTCCTCACATCATGTCACTGCCCCTGTCACATGCAGCCCTGTCCTCACTGACACATCACTCATCTCCTGATATACTCTGTGCTGCTGAGGACCCTGCCCCTCCCACTATATAACTTTCAGTCTGTGGCTCCCTGCTGCCTCCATTCCCCTCCTCACATCATGTCACTGCCCCTGTCACATGCAGCCCTGTCCTCACTGACACATCACTCATCTGCTGATATACTCTGTGCTGCTGGGGACCCTGCTCCTCCCACTATATAACTCTCAGTCTGTGACTTCCTGCTGCCTCCATTCCCCTCCTCACACCATGTCACTGCCCCTGTCACATGCAGCCCTGTCCTCACGGACACATCACTCGTCTCCAGATATACTCTGTGCTGCTGGGGACCCTGCTCCTCCCACTATATAACTCTCAGTCTGTGGCTTCCTGCTGCCTCCATTCCCCTCCTCACATCATGTCACTGCCCCTGTCCTCACTGACACATCACTCTTCTCCTGATATACTCTGTGCTGCTGGGGACCCTGCTCCTCCCACTATATAACTCTCAGTCTGTGGCTTCCTGCTGCCTCCATTCCCCTCCTCACATCATGTCACTGCCCTGTCACATGCAGCCCTGTCCTCACTGACACATCACTCATCTCCTGATATACTCTGTGCTGCTGGGGACCCTGCTCCTCCCACTATATAACTCTCAGTCTGTGGCTTCCTGCTGCCTCCATTCCCCTCACATCATGTCACTGCCCTGTCACATGCAGCCCTGTCCTCACTGACACATAACTTACCTCCTGATATACTCTGTGCTGCTGGGGACCCTGCTCCTCCCACTATATAACTCTCAGTCTGTGGCTTCCTGCTGCCTCCATTCCCCTCACATCATGTCACTGCCCCTGTCACATGCAGCCCTGTCCTCACTGACACATAACTTACCTCCTGATATACTCTGTGCTGCTGGGGACACTGCTCCTCCCACTATATAACTCTCAGTCTGTGGCTTCCTGCTGCCTCCATTCCCCTCACATCATGTCACATGCAGCCCTGTCCTCACTGACACATAACTTACCTCCTGATATACTCTGTGCTGCTGGGGACCCTGCTCCTCCCACTATATAACTCTCAGTCTGTGGCTTCCTGCTGCCTCCATTCCCCTCCTCACATCATGTCACTGCCCCTGTCACATGCAGCCCTGTCCTCACTGACACATCACTCATCTCCTGATATACTCTGTGCTGCTGGGGACCCTGCTCCTTCCACTATATAACTCTCAGTCTGTGGCTTCCTGCTGCCTCCATTCCCCTCCTCACATCATGTCACTGCCCCTGTCACATGCAGCCCTGTCCTCACTGACACATCACTCATCTGCTGATATACTCTGTGCTGCTGGGGACCCTGCTCCTCCCACTATATAACTCTCAGTCTGTGGCTTCCTCCTGCCTCCATCCCCCCCCCCCCTCACATCACGTCACTGCCCCTGTCACATGCAGCCCTGTCCTCACTGACACATCACTCATCTCCTGATATACTCTGTGCTGCTGGGGACACTGCTCCTCCCACTATATAACTCTCAGTCTGTGGCTTCCTACTGCCTCCATTCCCCTCCTCACATCATGTCACTGCCCCTGTCACATGCAGCCCTGTCCTCACTGACACATCACTCATCTCCTGATATACTCTGTGCTGCTGGGGACACTGCTCCTCCCACTATATAACTCTCAGTCTGTGGCTACCTGCTGCCTCCATTCCTCTCCTCACATCATGTCACTGCCCCTGTCACATGCAGCCCTGTCCTCACTGACACATCACTCATCTCCTGTCCTGATATACTCTGTGCTGCTGGGGACCCTGCTCCTCCCACTATATAACTCTCAGTCTGTGGCTTCCTGCTGCCTCCATTCCCCTCCTCACATCATGTCACTGCCCCTGTCACATGCAGGCCTGTCCTCACTGACACATCACTCATCTCCTGATATACTCTGTGCTGCTGGGGACCCTGCTCCTCCCACTATATAACTCTCAGTCTGTGGCTTCCTGCTGCCTCCATTCCCCTCCTCACATCATGTCACTGCCCCTGTCACATGCAGCCCTGTCCTCACTGACACATCACTCATCTCCTGATATACTCTGTGCTGCTGAGGACCCTGCCCCTCCCACTATATAACTTTCAGTCTGTGGCTCCCTGCTGCCTCCATTCCCCTCCTCACATCATGTCACTGCCCCTGTCACATGCAGCCCTGTCCTCACTGACACATCACTCATCTGCTGATATACTCTGTGCTGCTGGGGACCCTGCTCCTCCCACTATATAACTCTCAGTCTGTGACTTCCTGCTGCCTCCATTCCCCTCCTCACACCATGTCACTGCCCCTGTCACATGCAGCCCTGTCCTCACGGACACATCACTCGTCTCCAGATATACTCTGTGCTGCTGGGGACCCTGCTCCTCCCACTATATAACTCTCAGTCTGTGGCTTCCTGCTGCCTCCATTCCCCTCCTCACATCATGTCACTGCCCCTGTCCTCACTGACACATCACTCTTCTCCTGATATACTCTGTGCTGCTGGGGACCCTGCTCCTCCCACTATATAACTCTCAGTCTGTGGCTTCCTGCTGCCTCCATTCCCCTCCTCACATCATGTCACTGCCCTGTCACATGCAGCCCTGTCCTCACTGACACATCACTCATCTCCTGATATACTCTGTGCTGCTGGGGACCCTGCTCCTCCCACTATATAACTCTCAGTCTGTGGCTTCCTGCTGCCTCCATTCCCCTCACATCATGTCACTGCCCTGTCACATGCAGCCCTGTCCTCACTGACACATAACTTACCTCCTGATATACTCTGTGCTGCTGGGGACCCTGCTCCTCCCACTATATAACTCTCAGTCTGTGGCTTCCTGCTGCCTCCATTCCCCTCACATCATGTCACTGCCCCTGTCACATGCAGCCCTGTCCTCACTGACACATAACTTACCTCCTGATATACTCTGTGCTGCTGGGGACACTGCTCCTCCCACTATATAACTCTCAGTCTGTGGCTTCCTGCTGCCTCCATTCCCCTCACATCATGTCACATGCAGCCCTGTCCTCACTGACACATAACTTACCTCCTGATATACTCTGTGCTGCTGGGGACCCTGCTCCTCCCACTATATAACTCTCAGTCTGTGGCTTCCTGCTGCCTCCATTCCCCTCCTCACATCATGTCACTGCCCCTGTCACATGCAGCCCTGTCCTCACTGACACATCACTCATCTCCTGATATACTCTGTGCTGCTGGGGACCCTGCTCCTTCCACTATATAACTCTCAGTCTGTGGCTTCCTGCTGCCTCCATTCCCCTCCTCACATCATGTCACTGCCCCTGTCACATGCAGCCCTGTCCTCACTGACACATCACTCATCTGCTGATATACTCTGTGCTGCTGGGGACCCTGCTCCTCCCACTATATAACTCTCAGTCTGTGGCTTCCTCCTGCCTCCATCCCCCCCCCCCCCTCACATCACGTCACTGCCCCTGTCACATGCAGCCCTGTCCTCACTGACACATCACTCATCTCCTGATATACTCTGTGCTGCTGGGGACACTGCTCCTCCCACTATATAACTCTCAGTCTGTGGCTACCTGCTGCCTCCATTCCTCTCCTCACATCATGTCACTGCCCCTGTCACATGCAGCCCTGTCCTCACTGACACATCACTCATCTCCTGTCCTGATATACTCTGTGCTGCTGGGGACCCTGCTCCTCCCACTATATAACTCTCAGTCTGTGGCTTCCTGCTGCCTCCATTCCCCTCCTCACATCATGTCACTGCCCCTGTCACATGCAGGCCTGTCCTCACTGACACATCACTCATCTCCTGATATACTCTGTGCTGCTGGGGACCCTGCTCCTCCCACTATATAACTCTCAGTCTGTGGCTTCCTGCTGCCTCCATTCCCCTCCTCACATCATGTCACTGCCCCTGTCACATGCAGCCCTGTCCTCACTGACACATCACTCATCTCCTGATATACTCTGTGCTGCTGAGGACCCTGCCCCTCCCACTATATAACTTTCAGTCTGTGGCTCCCTGCTGCCTCCATTCCCCTCCTCACATCATGTCACTGCCCCTGTCACATGCAGCCCTGTCCTCACTGACACATCACTCATCTGCTGATATACTCTGTGCTGCTGGGGACCCTGCTCCTCCCACTATATAACTCTCAGTCTGTGACTTCCTGCTGCCTCCATTCCCCTCCTCACACCATGTCACTGCCCCTGTCACATGCAGCCCTGTCCTCACGGACACATCACTCGTCTCCAGATATACTCTGTGCTGCTGGGGACCCTGCTCCTCCCACTATATAACTCTCAGTCTGTGGCTTCCTGCTGCCTCCATTCCCCTCCTCACATCATGTCACTGCCCCTGTCCTCACTGACACATCACTCTTCTCCTGATATACTCTGTGCTGCTGGGGACCCTGCTCCTCCCACTATATAACTCTCAGTCTGTGGCTTCCTGCTGCCTCCATTCCCCTCCTCACATCATGTCACTGCCCTGTCACATGCAGCCCTGTCCTCACTGACACATCACTCATCTCCTGATATACTCTGTGCTGCTGGGGACCCTGCTCCTCCCACTATATAACTCTCAGTCTGTGGCTTCCTGCTGCCTCCATTCCCCTCACATCATGTCACTGCCCTGTCACATGCAGCCCTGTCCTCACTGACACATAACTTACCTCCTGATATACTCTGTGCTGCTGGGGACCCTGCTCCTCCCACTATATAACTCTCAGTCTGTGGCTTCCTGCTGCCTCCATTCCCCTCACATCATGTCACTGCCCCTGTCACATGCAGCCCTGTCCTCACTGACACATAACTTACCTCCTGATATACTCTGTGCTGCTGGGGACACTGCTCCTCCCACTATATAACTCTCAGTCTGTGGCTTCCTGCTGCCTCCATTCCCCTCACATCATGTCACATGCAGCCCTGTCCTCACTGACACATAACTTACCTCCTGATATACTCTGTGCTGCTGGGGACCCTGCTCCTCCCACTATATAACTCTCAGTCTGTGGCTTCCTGCTGCCTCCATTCCCCTCCTCACATCATGTCACTGCCCCTGTCACATGCAGCCCTGTCCTCACTGACACATCACTCATCTCCTGATATACTCTGTGCTGCTGGGGACCCTGCTCCTTCCACTATATAACTCTCAGTCTGTGGCTTCCTGCTGCCTCCATTCCCCTCCTCACATCATGTCACTGCCCCTGTCACATGCAGCCCTGTCCTCACTGACACATCACTCATCTGCTGATATACTCTGTGCTGCTGGGGACCCTGCTCCTCCCACTATATAACTCTCAGTCTGTGGCTTCCTCCTGCCTCCATCCCCCCCCCCCCTCACATCACGTCACTGCCCCTGTCACATGCAGCCCTGTCCTCACTGACACATCACTCATCTCCTGATATACTCTGTGCTGCTGGGGACACTGCTCCTCCCACTATATAACTCTCAGTCTGTGGCTTCCTACTGCCTCCATTCCCCTCCTCACATCATGTCACTGCCCCTGTCACATGCAGCCCTGTCCTCACTGACACATCACTCATCTCCTGATATACTCTGTGCTGCTGGGGACACTGCTCCTCCCACTATATAACTCTCAGTCTGTGGCTACCTGCTGCCTCCATTCCTCTCCTCACATCATGTCACTGCCCCTGTCACATGCAGCCCTGTCCTCACTGACACATCACTCATCTCCTGTCCTGATATACTCTGTGCTGCTGGGGACCCTGCTCCTCCCACTATATAACTCTCAGTCTGTGGCTTCCTGCTGCCTCCATTCCCCTCCTCACATCATGTCACTGCCCCTGTCACATGCAGGCCTGTCCTCACTGACACATCACTCATCTCCTGATATACTCTGTGCTGCTGGGGACCCTGCTCCTCCCACTATATAACTCTCAGTCTGTGGCTTCCTGCTGCCTCCATTCCCCTCCTCACATCATGTCACTGCCCCTGTCACATGCAGCCCTGTCCTCACTGACACATCACTCATCTCCTGATATACTCTGTGCTGCTGAGGACCCTGCCCCTCCCACTATATAACTTTCAGTCTGTGGCTCCCTGCTGCCTCCATTCCCCTCCTCACATCATGTCACTGCCCCTGTCACATGCAGCCCTGTCCTCACTGACACATCACTCATCTGCTGATATACTCTGTGCTGCTGGGGACCCTGCTCCTCCCACTATATAACTCTCAGTCTGTGACTTCCTGCTGCCTCCATTCCCCTCCTCACACCATGTCACTGCCCCTGTCACATGCAGCCCTGTCCTCACGGACACATCACTCGTCTCCAGATATACTCTGTGCTGCTGGGGACCCTGCTCCTCCCACTATATAACTCTCAGTCTGTGGCTTCCTGCTGCCTCCATTCCCCTCCTCACATCATGTCACTGCCCCTGTCCTCACTGACACATCACTCTTCTCCTGATATACTCTGTGCTGCTGGGGACCCTGCTCCTCCCACTATATAACTCTCAGTCTGTGGCTTCCTGCTGCCTCCATTCCCCTCCTCACATCATGTCACTGCCCTGTCACATGCAGCCCTGTCCTCACTGACACATCACTCATCTCCTGATATACTCTGTGCTGCTGGGGACCCTGCTCCTCCCACTATATAACTCTCAGTCTGTGGCTTCCTGCTGCCTCCATTCCCCTCACATCATGTCACTGCCCTGTCACATGCAGCCCTGTCCTCACTGACACATAACTTACCTCCTGATATACTCTGTGCTGCTGGGGACCCTGCTCCTCCCACTATATAACTCTCAGTCTGTGGCTTCCTGCTGCCTCCATTCCCCTCACATCATGTCACTGCCCCTGTCACATGCAGCCCTGTCCTCACTGACACATAACTTACCTCCTGATATACTCTGTGCTGCTGGGGACACTGCTCCTCCCACTATATAACTCTCAGTCTGTGGCTTCCTGCTGCCTCCATTCCCCTCACATCATGTCACATGCAGCCCTGTCCTCACTGACACATAACTTACCTCCTGATATACTCTGTGCTGCTGGGGACCCTGCTCCTCCCACTATATAACTCTCAGTCTGTGGCTTCCTGCTGCCTCCATTCCCCTCCTCACATCATGTCACTGCCCCTGTCACATGCAGCCCTGTCCTCACTGACACATCACTCATCTCCTGATATACTCTGTGCTGCTGGGGACCCTGCTCCTTCCACTATATAACTCTCAGTCTGTGGCTTCCTGCTGCCTCCATTCCCCTCCTCACATCATGTCACTGCCCCTGTCACATGCAGCCCTGTCCTCACTGACACATCACTCATCTGCTGATATACTCTGTGCTGCTGGGGACCCTGCTCCTCCCACTATATAACTCTCAGTCTGTGGCTTCCTCCTGCCTCCATCCCCCCCCCCCCCTCACATCACGTCACTGCCCCTGTCACATGCAGCCCTGTCCTCACTGACACATCACTCATCTCCTGATATACTCTGTGCTGCTGGGGACACTGCTCCTCCCACTATATAACTCTCAGTCTGTGGCTTCCTACTGCCTCCATTCCCCTCCTCACATCATGTCACTGCCCCTGTCACATGCAGCCCTGTCCTCACTGACACATCACTCATCTCCTGATATACTCTGTGCTGCTGGGGACACTGCTCCTCCCACTATATAACTCTCAGTCTGTGGCTACCTGCTGCCTCCATTCCTCTCCTCACATCATGTCACTGCCCCTGTCACATGCAGCCCTGTCCTCACTGACACATCACTCATCTCCTGTCCTGATATACTCTGTGCTGCTGGGGACCCTGCTCCTCCCACTATATAACTCTCAGTCTGTGGCTTCCTGCTGCCTCCATTCCCCTCCTCACATCATGTCACTGCCCCTGTCACATGCAGGCCTGTCCTCACTGACACATCACTCATCTCCTGATATACTCTGTGCTGCTGGGGACCCTGCTCCTCCCACTATATAACTCTCAGTCTGTGGCTTCCTGCTGCCTCCATTCCCCTCCTCACATCATGTCACTGCCCCTGTCACATGCAGCCCTGTCCTCACTGACACATCACTCATCTCCTGATATACTCTGTGCTGCTGAGGACCCTGCCCCTCCCACTATATAACTTTCAGTCTGTGGCTCCCTGCTGCCTCCATTCCCCTCCTCACATCATGTCACTGCCCCTGTCACATGCAGCCCTGTCCTCACTGACACATCACTCATCTGCTGATATACTCTGTGCTGCTGGGGACCCTGCTCCTCCCACTATATAACTCTCAGTCTGTGACTTCCTGCTGCCTCCATTCCCCTCCTCACACCATGTCACTGCCCCTGTCACATGCAGCCCTGTCCTCACGGACACATCACTCGTCTCCAGATATACTCTGTGCTGCTGGGGACCCTGCTCCTCCCACTATATAACTCTCAGTCTGTGGCTTCCTGCTGCCTCCATTCCCCTCCTCACATCATGTCACTGCCCCTGTCCTCACTGACACATCACTCTTCTCCTGATATACTCTGTGCTGCTGGGGACCCTGCTCCTCCCACTATATAACTCTCAGTCTGTGGCTTCCTGCTGCCTCCATTCCCCTCCTCACATCATGTCACTGCCCTGTCACATGCAGCCCTGTCCTCACTGACACATCACTCATCTCCTGATATACTCTGTGCTGCTGGGGACCCTGCTCCTCCCACTATATAACTCTCAGTCTGTGGCTTCCTGCTGCCTCCATTCCCCTCACATCATGTCACTGCCCTGTCACATGCAGCCCTGTCCTCACTGACACATAACTTACCTCCTGATATACTCTGTGCTGCTGGGGACCCTGCTCCTCCCACTATATAACTCTCAGTCTGTGGCTTCCTGCTGCCTCCATTCCCCTCACATCATGTCACTGCCCCTGTCACATGCAGCCCTGTCCTCACTGACACATAACTTACCTCCTGATATACTCTGTGCTGCTGGGGACACTGCTCCTCCCACTATATAACTCTCAGTCTGTGGCTTCCTGCTGCCTCCATTCCCCTCACATCATGTCACATGCAGCCCTGTCCTCACTGACACATAACTTACCTCCTGATATACTCTGTGCTGCTGGGGACCCTGCTCCTCCCACTATATAACTCTCAGTCTGTGGCTTCCTGCTGCCTCCATTCCCCTCCTCACATCATGTCACTGCCCCTGTCACATGCAGCCCTGTCCTCACTGACACATCACTCATCTCCTGATATACTCTGTGCTGCTGGGGACCCTGCTCCTTCCACTATATAACTCTCAGTCTGTGGCTTCCTGCTGCCTCCATTCCCCTCCTCACATCATGTCACTGCCCCTGTCACATGCAGCCCTGTCCTCACTGACACATCACTCATCTGCTGATATACTCTGTGCTGCTGGGGACCCTGCTCCTCCCACTATATAACTCTCAGTCTGTGGCTTCCTCCTGCCTCCATCCCCCCCCCCCCCCTCACATCACGTCACTGCCCCTGTCACATGCAGCCCTGTCCTCACTGACACATCACTCATCTCCTGATATACTCTGTGCTGCTGGGGACACTGCTCCTCCCACTATATAACTCTCAGTCTGTGGCTTCCTACTGCCTCCATTCCCCTCCTCACATCATGTCACTGCCCCTGTCACATGCAGCCCTGTCCTCACTGACACATCACTCATCTCCTGATATACTCTGTGCTGCTGGGGACACTGCTCCTCCCACTATATAACTCTCAGTCTGTGGCTACCTGCTGCCTCCATTCCTCTCCTCACATCATGTCACTGCCCCTGTCACATGCAGCCCTGTCCTCACTGACACATCACTCATCTCCTGTCCTGATATACTCTGTGCTGCTGGGGACCCTGCTCCTCCCACTATATAACTCTCAGTCTGTGGCTTCCTGCTGCCTCCATTCCCCTCCTCACATCATGTCACTGCCCCTGTCACATGCAGGCCTGTCCTCACTGACACATCACTCATCTCCTGATATACTCTGTGCTGCTGGGGACCCTGCTCCTCCCACTATATAACTCTCAGTCTGTGGCTTCCTGCTGCCTCCATTCCCCTCCTCACATCATGTCACTGCCCCTGTCACATGCAGCCCTGTCCTCACTGACACATCACTCATCTCCTGATATACTCTGTGCTGCTGAGGACCCTGCCCCTCCCACTATATAACTTTCAGTCTGTGGCTCCCTGCTGCCTCCATTCCCCTCCTCACATCATGTCACTGCCCCTGTCACATGCAGCCCTGTCCTCACTGACACATCACTCATCTGCTGATATACTCTGTGCTGCTGGGGACCCTGCTCCTCCCACTATATAACTCTCAGTCTGTGACTTCCTGCTGCCTCCATTCCCCTCCTCACACCATGTCACTGCCCCTGTCACATGCAGCCCTGTCCTCACGGACACATCACTCGTCTCCAGATATACTCTGTGCTGCTGGGGACCCTGCTCCTCCCACTATATAACTCTCAGTCTGTGGCTTCCTGCTGCCTCCATTCCCCTCCTCACATCATGTCACTGCCCCTGTCCTCACTGACACATCACTCTTCTCCTGATATACTCTGTGCTGCTGGGGACCCTGCTCCTCCCACTATATAACTCTCAGTCTGTGGCTTCCTGCTGCCTCCATTCCCCTCCTCACATCATGTCACTGCCCTGTCACATGCAGCCCTGTCCTCACTGACACATCACTCATCTCCTGATATACTCTGTGCTGCTGGGGACCCTGCTCCTCCCACTATATAACTCTCAGTCTGTGGCTTCCTGCTGCCTCCATTCCCCTCACATCATGTCACTGCCCTGTCACATGCAGCCCTGTCCTCACTGACACATAACTTACCTCCTGATATACTCTGTGCTGCTGGGGACCCTGCTCCTCCCACTATATAACTCTCAGTCTGTGGCTTCCTGCTGCCTCCATTCCCCTCACATCATGTCACTGCCCCTGTCACATGCAGCCCTGTCCTCACTGACACATAACTTACCTCCTGATATACTCTGTGCTGCTGGGGACACTGCTCCTCCCACTATATAACTCTCAGTCTGTGGCTTCCTGCTGCCTCCATTCCCCTCACATCATGTCACATGCAGCCCTGTCCTCACTGACACATAACTTACCTCCTGATATACTCTGTGCTGCTGGGGACCCTGCTCCTCCCACTATATAACTCTCAGTCTGTGGCTTCCTGCTGCCTCCATTCCCCTCCTCACATCATGTCACTGCCCCTGTCACATGCAGCCCTGTCCTCACTGACACATCACTCATCTCCTGATATACTCTGTGCTGCTGGGGACCCTGCTCCTTCCACTATATAACTCTCAGTCTGTGGCTTCCTGCTGCCTCCATTCCCCTCCTCACATCATGTCACTGCCCCTGTCACATGCAGCCCTGTCCTCACTGACACATCACTCATCTGCTGATATACTCTGTGCTGCTGGGGACCCTGCTCCTCCCACTATATAACTCTCAGTCTGTGGCTTCCTCCTGCCTCCATCCCCCCCCCCCCCTCACATCACGTCACTGCCCCTGTCACATGCAGCCCTGTCCTCACTGACACATCACTCATCTCCTGATATACTCTGTGCTGCTGGGGACACTGCTCCTCCCACTATATAACTCTCAGTCTGTGGCTTCCTACTGCCTCCATTCCCCTCCTCACATCATGTCACTGCCCCTGTCACATGCAGCCCTGTCCTCACTGACACATCACTCATCTCCTGATATACTCTGTGCTGCTGGGGACACTGCTCCTCCCACTATATAACTCTCAGTCTGTGGCTACCTGCTGCCTCCATTCCTCTCCTCACATCATGTCACTGCCCCTGTCACATGCAGCCCTGTCCTCACTGACACATCACTCATCTCCTGTCCTGATATACTCTGTGCTGCTGGGGACCCTGCTCCTCCCACTATATAACTCTCAGTCTGTGGCTTCCTGCTGCCTCCATTCCCCTCCTCACATCATGTCACTGCCCCTGTCACATGCAGGCCTGTCCTCACTGACACATCACTCATCTCCTGATATACTCTGTGCTGCTGGGGACCCTGCTCCTCCCACTATATAACTCTCAGTCTGTGGCTTCCTGCTGCCTCCATTCCCCTCCTCACATCATGTCACTGCCCCTGTCACATGCAGCCCTGTCCTCACTGACACATCACTCATCTCCTGATATACTCTGTGCTGCTGAGGACCCTGCCCCTCCCACTATATAACTTTCAGTCTGTGGCTCCCTGCTGCCTCCATTCCCCTCCTCACATCATGTCACTGCCCCTGTCACATGCAGCCCTGTCCTCACTGACACATCACTCATCTGCTGATATACTCTGTGCTGCTGGGGACCCTGCTCCTCCCACTATATAACTCTCAGTCTGTGACTTCCTGCTGCCTCCATTCCCCTCCTCACACCATGTCACTGCCCCTGTCACATGCAGCCCTGTCCTCACGGACACATCACTCGTCTCCAGATATACTCTGTGCTGCTGGGGACCCTGCTCCTCCCACTATATAACTCTCAGTCTGTGGCTTCCTGCTGCCTCCATTCCCCTCCTCACATCATGTCACTGCCCCTGTCCTCACTGACACATCACTCTTCTCCTGATATACTCTGTGCTGCTGGGGACCCTGCTCCTCCCACTATATAACTCTCAGTCTGTGGCTTCCTGCTGCCTCCATTCCCCTCCTCACATCATGTCACTGCCCTGTCACATGCAGCCCTGTCCTCACTGACACATCACTCATCTCCTGATATACTCTGTGCTGCTGGGGACCCTGCTCCTCCCACTATATAACTCTCAGTCTGTGGCTTCCTGCTGCCTCCATTCCCCTCACATCATGTCACTGCCCTGTCACATGCAGCCCTGTCCTCACTGACACATAACTTACCTCCTGATATACTCTGTGCTGCTGGGGACCCTGCTCCTCCCACTATATAACTCTCAGTCTGTGGCTTCCTGCTGCCTCCATTCCCCTCACATCATGTCACTGCCCCTGTCACATGCAGCCCTGTCCTCACTGACACATAACTTACCTCCTGATATACTCTGTGCTGCTGGGGACACTGCTCCTCCCACTATATAACTCTCAGTCTGTGGCTTCCTGCTGCCTCCATTCCCCTCACATCATGTCACATGCAGCCCTGTCCTCACTGACACATAACTTACCTCCTGATATACTCTGTGCTGCTGGGGACCCTGCTCCTCCCACTATATAACTCTCAGTCTGTGGCTTCCTGCTGCCTCCATTCCCCTCCTCACATCATGTCACTGCCCCTGTCACATGCAGCCCTGTCCTCACTGACACATCACTCATCTCCTGATATACTCTGTGCTGCTGGGGACCCTGCTCCTTCCACTATATAACTCTCAGTCTGTGGCTTCCTGCTGCCTCCATTCCCCTCCTCACATCATGTCACTGCCCCTGTCACATGCAGCCCTGTCCTCACTGACACATCACTCATCTGCTGATATACTCTGTGCTGCTGGGGACCCTGCTCCTCCCACTATATAACTCTCAGTCTGTGGCTTCCTCCTGCCTCCATCCCCCCCCCCCCCTCACATCACGTCACTGCCCCTGTCACATGCAGCCCTGTCCTCACTGACACATCACTCATCTCCTGATATACTCTGTGCTGCTGGGGACACTGCTCCTCCCACTATATAACTCTCAGTCTGTGGCTTCCTACTGCCTCCATTCCCCTCCTCACATCATGTCACTGCCCCTGTCACATGCAGCCCTGTCCTCACTGACACATCACTCATCTCCTGATATACTCTGTGCTGCTGGGGACACTGCTCCTCCCACTATATAACTCTCAGTCTGTGGCTACCTGCTGCCTCCATTCCTCTCCTCACATCATGTCACTGCCCCTGTCACATGCAGCCCTGTCCTCACTGACACATCACTCATCTCCTGTCCTGATATACTCTGTGCTGCTGGGGACCCTGCTCCTCCCACTATATAACTCTCAGTCTGTGGCTTCCTGCTGCCTCCATTCCCCTCCTCACATCATGTCACTGCCCCTGTCACATGCAGGCCTGTCCTCACTGACACATCACTCATCTCCTGATATACTCTGTGCTGCTGGGGACCCTGCTCCTCCCACTATATAACTCTCAGTCTGTGGCTTCCTGCTGCCTCCATTCCCCTCCTCACATCATGTCACTGCCCCTGTCACATGCAGCCCTGTCCTCACTGACACATCACTCATCTCCTGATATACTCTGTGCTGCTGAGGACCCTGCCCCTCCCACTATATAACTTTCAGTCTGTGGCTCCCTGCTGCCTCCATTCCCCTCCTCACATCATGTCACTGCCCCTGTCACATGCAGCCCTGTCCTCACTGACACATCACTCATCTGCTGATATACTCTGTGCTGCTGGGGACCCTGCTCCTCCCACTATATAACTCTCAGTCTGTGACTTCCTGCTGCCTCCATTCCCCTCCTCACACCATGTCACTGCCCCTGTCACATGCAGCCCTGTCCTCACGGACACATCACTCGTCTCCAGATATACTCTGTGCTGCTGGGGACCCTGCTCCTCCCACTATATAACTCTCAGTCTGTGGCTTCCTGCTGCCTCCATTCCCCTCCTCACATCATGTCACTGCCCCTGTCCTCACTGACACATCACTCTTCTCCTGATATACTCTGTGCTGCTGGGGACCCTGCTCCTCCCACTATATAACTCTCAGTCTGTGGCTTCCTGCTGCCTCCATTCCCCTCCTCACATCATGTCACTGCCCTGTCACATGCAGCCCTGTCCTCACTGACACATCACTCATCTCCTGATATACTCTGTGCTGCTGGGGACCCTGCTCCTCCCACTATATAACTCTCAGTCTGTGGCTTCCTGCTGCCTCCATTCCCCTCACATCATGTCACTGCCCTGTCACATGCAGCCCTGTCCTCACTGACACATAACTTACCTCCTGATATACTCTGTGCTGCTGGGGACCCTGCTCCTCCCACTATATAACTCTCAGTCTGTGGCTTCCTGCTGCCTCCATTCCCCTCACATCATGTCACTGCCCCTGTCACATGCAGCCCTGTCCTCACTGACACATAACTTACCTCCTGATATACTCTGTGCTGCTGGGGACACTGCTCCTCCCACTATATAACTCTCAGTCTGTGGCTTCCTGCTGCCTCCATTCCCCTCACATCATGTCACATGCAGCCCTGTCCTCACTGACACATAACTTACCTCCTGATATACTCTGTGCTGCTGGGGACCCTGCTCCTCCCACTATATAACTCTCAGTCTGTGGCTTCCTGCTGCCTCCATTCCCCTCCTCACATCATGTCACTGCCCCTGTCACATGCAGCCCTGTCCTCACTGACACATCACTCATCTCCTGATATACTCTGTGCTGCTGGGGACCCTGCTCCTTCCACTATATAACTCTCAGTCTGTGGCTTCCTGCTGCCTCCATTCCCCTCCTCACATCATGTCACTGCCCCTGTCACATGCAGCCCTGTCCTCACTGACACATCACTCATCTGCTGATATACTCTGTGCTGCTGGGGACCCTGCTCCTCCCACTATATAACTCTCAGTCTGTGGCTTCCTCCTGCCTCCATCCCCCCCCCCCCCTCACATCACGTCACTGCCCCTGTCACATGCAGCCCTGTCCTCACTGACACATCACTCATCTCCTGATATACTCTGTGCTGCTGGGGACACTGCTCCTCCCACTATATAACTCTCAGTCTGTGGCTTCCTACTGCCTCCATTCCCCTCCTCACATCATGTCACTGCCCCTGTCACATGCAGCCCTGTCCTCACTGACACATCACTCATCTCCTGATATACTCTGTGCTGCTGGGGACACTGCTCCTCCCACTATATAACTCTCAGTCTGTGGCTACCTGCTGCCTCCATTCCTCTCCTCACATCATGTCACTGCCCCTGTCACATGCAGCCCTGTCCTCACTGACACATCACTCATCTCCTGTCCTGATATACTCTGTGCTGCTGGGGACCCTGCTCCTCCCACTATATAACTCTCAGTCTGTGGCTTCCTGCTGCCTCCATTCCCCTCCTCACATCATGTCACTGCCCCTGTCACATGCAGGCCTGTCCTCACTGACACATCACTCATCTCCTGATATACTCTGTGCTGCTGGGGACCCTGCTCCTCCCACTATATAACTCTCAGTCTGTGGCTTCCTGCTGCCTCCATTCCCCTCCTCACATCATGTCACTGCCCCTGTCACATGCAGCCCTGTCCTCACTGACACATCACTCATCTCCTGATATACTCTGTGCTGCTGAGGACCCTGCCCCTCCCACTATATAACTTTCAGTCTGTGGCTCCCTGCTGCCTCCATTCCCCTCCTCACATCATGTCACTGCCCCTGTCACATGCAGCCCTGTCCTCACTGACACATCACTCATCTGCTGATATACTCTGTGCTGCTGGGGACCCTGCTCCTCCCACTATATAACTCTCAGTCTGTGACTTCCTGCTGCCTCCATTCCCCTCCTCACACCATGTCACTGCCCCTGTCACATGCAGCCCTGTCCTCACGGACACATCACTCGTCTCCAGATATACTCTGTGCTGCTGGGGACCCTGCTCCTCCCACTATATAACTCTCAGTCTGTGGCTTCCTGCTGCCTCCATTCCCCTCCTCACATCATGTCACTGCCCCTGTCCTCACTGACACATCACTCTTCTCCTGATATACTCTGTGCTGCTGGGGACCCTGCTCCTCCCACTATATAACTCTCAGTCTGTGGCTTCCTGCTGCCTCCATTCCCCTCCTCACATCATGTCACTGCCCTGTCACATGCAGCCCTGTCCTCACTGACACATCACTCATCTCCTGATATACTCTGTGCTGCTGGGGACCCTGCTCCTCCCACTATATAACTCTCAGTCTGTGGCTTCCTGCTGCCTCCATTCCCCTCACATCATGTCACTGCCCTGTCACATGCAGCCCTGTCCTCACTGACACATAACTTACCTCCTGATATACTCTGTGCTGCTGGGGACCCTGCTCCTCCCACTATATAACTCTCAGTCTGTGGCTTCCTGCTGCCTCCATTCCCCTCACATCATGTCACTGCCCCTGTCACATGCAGCCCTGTCCTCACTGACACATAACTTACCTCCTGATATACTCTGTGCTGCTGGGGACACTGCTCCTCCCACTATATAACTCTCAGTCTGTGGCTTCCTGCTGCCTCCATTCCCCTCACATCATGTCACATGCAGCCCTGTCCTCACTGACACATAACTTACCTCCTGATATACTCTGTGCTGCTGGGGACCCTGCTCCTCCCACTATATAACTCTCAGTCTGTGGCTTCCTGCTGCCTCCATTCCCCTCCTCACATCATGTCACTGCCCCTGTCACATGCAGCCCTGTCCTCACTGACACATCACTCATCTCCTGATATACTCTGTGCTGCTGGGGACCCTGCTCCTTCCACTATATAACTCTCAGTCTGTGGCTTCCTGCTGCCTCCATTCCCCTCCTCACATCATGTCACTGCCCCTGTCACATGCAGCCCTGTCCTCACTGACACATCACTCATCTGCTGATATACTCTGTGCTGCTGGGGACCCTGCTCCTCCCACTATATAACTCTCAGTCTGTGGCTTCCTCCTGCCTCCATCCCCCCCCCCCCTCACATCACGTCACTGCCCCTGTCACATGCAGCCCTGTCCTCACTGACACATCACTCATCTCCTGATATACTCTGTGCTGCTGGGGACACTGCTCCTCCCACTATATAACTCTCAGTCTGTGGCTTCCTACTGCCTCCATTCCCCTCCTCACATCATGTCACTGCCCCTGTCACATGCAGCCCTGTCCTCACTGACACATCACTCATCTCCTGATATACTCTGTGCTGCTGGGGACACTGCTCCTCCCACTATATAACTCTCAGTCTGTGGCTACCTGCTGCCTCCATTCCTCTCCTCACATCATGTCACTGCCCCTGTCACATGCAGCCCTGTCCTCACTGACACATCACTCATCTCCTGTCCTGATATACTCTGTGCTGCTGGGGACCCTGCTCCTCCCACTATATAACTCTCAGTCTGTGGCTTCCTGCTGCCTCCATTCCCCTCCTCACATCATGTCACTGCCCCTGTCACATGCAGGCCTGTCCTCACTGACACATCACTCATCTCCTGATATACTCTGTGCTGCTGGGGACCCTGCTCCTCCCACTATATAACTCTCAGTCTGTGGCTTCCTGCTGCCTCCATTCCCCTCCTCACATCATGTCACTGCCCCTGTCACATGCAGCCCTGTCCTCACTGACACATCACTCATCTCCTGATATACTCTGTGCTGCTGAGGACCCTGCCCCTCCCACTATATAACTTTCAGTCTGTGGCTCCCTGCTGCCTCCATTCCCCTCCTCACATCATGTCACTGCCCCTGTCACATGCAGCCCTGTCCTCACTGACACATCACTCATCTGCTGATATACTCTGTGCTGCTGGGGACCCTGCTCCTCCCACTATATAACTCTCAGTCTGTGACTTCCTGCTGCCTCCATTCCCCTCCTCACACCATGTCACTGCCCCTGTCACATGCAGCCCTGTCCTCACGGACACATCACTCGTCTCCAGATATACTCTGTGCTGCTGGGGACCCTGCTCCTCCCACTATATAACTCTCAGTCTGTGGCTTCCTGCTGCCTCCATTCCCCTCCTCACATCATGTCACTGCCCCTGTCCTCACTGACACATCACTCTTCTCCTGATATACTCTGTGCTGCTGGGGACCCTGCTCCTCCCACTATATAACTCTCAGTCTGTGGCTTCCTGCTGCCTCCATTCCCCTCCTCACATCATGTCACTGCCCTGTCACATGCAGCCCTGTCCTCACTGACACATCACTCATCTCCTGATATACTCTGTGCTGCTGGGGACCCTGCTCCTCCCACTATATAACTCTCAGTCTGTGGCTTCCTGCTGCCTCCATTCCCCTCACATCATGTCACTGCCCTGTCACATGCAGCCCTGTCCTCACTGACACATAACTTACCTCCTGATATACTCTGTGCTGCTGGGGACCCTGCTCCTCCCACTATATAACTCTCAGTCTGTGGCTTCCTGCTGCCTCCATTCCCCTCACATCATGTCACTGCCCCTGTCACATGCAGCCCTGTCCTCACTGACACATAACTTACCTCCTGATATACTCTGTGCTGCTGGGGACACTGCTCCTCCCACTATATAACTCTCAGTCTGTGGCTTCCTGCTGCCTCCATTCCCCTCACATCATGTCACATGCAGCCCTGTCCTCACTGACACATAACTTACCTCCTGATATACTCTGTGCTGCTGGGGACCCTGCTCCTCCCACTATATAACTCTCAGTCTGTGGCTTCCTGCTGCCTCCATTCCCCTCCTCACATCATGTCACTGCCCCTGTCACATGCAGCCCTGTCCTCACTGACACATCACTCATCTCCTGATATACTCTGTGCTGCTGGGGACCCTGCTCCTTCCACTATATAACTCTCAGTCTGTGGCTTCCTGCTGCCTCCATTCCCCTCCTCACATCATGTCACTGCCCCTGTCACATGCAGCCCTGTCCTCACTGACACATCACTCATCTGCTGATATACTCTGTGCTGCTGGGGACCCTGCTCCTCCCACTATATAACTCTCAGTCTGTGGCTTCCTCCTGCCTCCATCCCCCCCCCCCCTCACATCACGTCACTGCCCCTGTCACATGCAGCCCTGTCCTCACTGACACATCACTCATCTCCTGATATACTCTGTGCTGCTGGGGACACTGCTCCTCCCACTATATAACTCTCAGTCTGTGGCTTCCTACTGCCTCCATTCCCCTCCTCACATCATGTCACTGCCCCTGTCACATGCAGCCCTGTCCTCACTGACACATCACTCATCTCCTGATATACTCTGTGCTGCTGGGGACACTGCTCCTCCCACTATATAACTCTCAGTCTGTGGCTACCTGCTGCCTCCATTCCTCTCCTCACATCATGTCACTGCCCCTGTCACATGCAGCCCTGTCCTCACTGACACATCACTCATCTCCTGTCCTGATATACTCTGTGCTGCTGGGGACCCTGCTCCTCCCACTATATAACTCTCAGTCTGTGGCTTCCTGCTGCCTCCATTCCCCTCCTCACATCATGTCACTGCCCCTGTCACATGCAGGCCTGTCCTCACTGACACATCACTCATCTCCTGATATACTCTGTGCTGCTGGGGACCCTGCTCCTCCCACTATATAACTCACAGTCTGTGGCTTCCTGCTGCCTCCATTCCCCTCCTCACATCATGTCACTGCCCCTGTCACATGCAGCCCTGTCCTCACTGACACATCACTCATCTCCTGATATACTCTGTGCTGCTGAGGACCCTGCCCCTCCCACTATATAACTTTCAGTCTGTGGCTCCCTGCTGCCTCCATTCCCCTCCTCACATCATGTCACTGCCCCTGTCACATGCAGCCCTGTCCTCACTGACACATCACTCATCTGCTGATATACTCTGTGCTGCTGGGGACCCTGCTCCTCCCACTATATAACTCTCAGTCTGTGACTTCCTGCTGCCTCCATTCCCCTCCTCACACCATGTCACTGCCCCTGTCACATGCAGCCCTGTCCTCACGGACACATCACTCGTCTCCAGATATACTCTG